>NC_133617.1:369929143-370139143 GCF_048593235.1 Sminthopsis crassicaudata
CTCTCTTCCTTTCAGTCTCTCCCTTCTCTTCCCTATTCTAAGTAACTCTCTACCACATGAGAGTTGTATAAAGAATGGAGGATCAGCAAAAGATTTAGGTATGAATCCTATATAGCAAAGAGTTATAAGAAGAGAACAGAGTGGGTAAAATCACTTATCTGTTTCACTGGGGGCACCCCAAATATGATCAAAGTGCTAAAAACTTCCCTTACCTAGAAGTCCTGGAAGCATAGGTAAAGCAAAGAGACCTACAAGATCATTTAGCCAAATTCCTTCATTTCAGAGATGTGGAACCAGAGGTTCAGAGATGGGAAGCAGTCTGCCCAATGTCAGGTGGTTACTGAGGAGCAGAGCCCCAGCTGGGTCAATTGATTCTCATTCTGGGACTCTTGTCACCCTATCACGTCTGGAAATAGAGTGTAGTGAGGCTGGTACTCATCTGGAATAAAGAAAGAACAATCAATAAGCAAGCTTTTTCTAAGGACCTACTATGTCCAGCCCTATTCTAGGCACCATGGGAAATTCAATAGAAAGAGAATAGTATTCCTCTTCACAATCTGTTCTCAAATCTAGCTCACAAATCAAGATTTAAAGCTATGAAGAAATGAGAAAGCCGCCGTGGATAACGTAGAAACAATTCTCAGATAACGTAATGCTGACACTGAGTGCTGTAGGGCTACTGAGGAGGAGGAGATCAAGCGTAGGCTCCAGTCATTGGCAAAAGCTTCATGCATCAACCTTTCAATAAGTATGAAAAATTTACCAGCTCATAAAAATGCCCCCCACACCCTCCTTCCCCTCAGGGGGTACACAGGTTGTAAAGTAAATGAAATGAGTATACTTCTACTTGCCCAAGATAAATCAGCACTAGGTAGACAGATATCTTTCTCCCCCATAAATCACAGTTCCTCATGTTCAGAGATGACGCTTCTAGCCGATTCCTATCTTGGTGTGTGGGTGGGGTACAAAGGATCAATGCTCAACCCACACTGTTGGGCACAAGATGTTACACCCTAGGGACCCGACGTGGAGTGTTTGGGGTTGTAAGGGCTATAATTTCACTACTATAGTGAATTCCCACACTTCTTCATCAATATAGATCATCATTTCCTTCATAGTTTATAGTCTCAGAGAATTGCATGAGGAAAATGATTTGTTCATTTCCATAGAACCAGTTTGTCCAGAGACAGAACTTGAATCCAAGTTTTTCTGACTCCAAAGAGGGCTCTCTTTGGAGGTAGCCTGTACAAGAGGAGTCTATTTTATCTGCCACTCTGGGTTCCTACCAACAGATTAATAGTGCTCAAAACACAACAGCAATAGTAGGTTCTATAGCCTTTCCATCTGTTGGAGAGAAGAGGTTGTGTCTAACTAAATGCCCTGTACCAGTCTGGATCCAGCAGCAACAATAACAATAACTAACAGCGGCAGCAGCAGCAGAGCAGCAACATCTCTCCAGAGTCCAACCTGGGCAATAAAAGGGTGGGGAGAAGGGAAGCAATAGTAAATTAAGGGAATGTCAGCCAAGGTGATATTCAAGTGAGACTCTGCAAAACTTTAACTATGGAAGAATAATAGTAGGAGAGCGACTTGTCTCAGCACCATTCAATCTGAACTCCATCAAAAAAAGGCAAGAACAATAAGCCGACAGTGATAGGAAGATGAGAACTGAGCATGTTAGCCTTTAAAAAATAATTACTCATGTAGAGTAAGTATATAACAGGCCCTAAGTATATAATTTTACACCAATGTTCCAAGGTCAGTCCTAAATGTAGATTTAATAAGCAAAGATAAAGGATCTTAAAAGATTTTCCTGCTACCACAGTGCCTGAAATTCCACCATTATGACCATTACTTTGTCTAGAAAGTCCCTGTTAAAATGCAAAGGACTGACACATTAACCTTTCAGCTTCTACTGAACACACTAGCAAGATTCATTAACAATGCTTTACAAATATGGCATTTCATAGCTTAAAAGCAAAATTTGCACTTAGGATTTCATTTGATCCTCCCAAAAGCCTTTGTGGGAGGTGGGACAGGTAATGCCACCCCCATTTTACAGAGAAGTTAAGTGACTTGCCCAGCAACAAGTGGTATGGATGCGTCTTTGGGTCTGCCAATTCCAGATCCAAACATTTGAATACCCTGTCATGCTCTCAATACATTAACTAATTTGTCACAGCCAAGAACCAAATGCTGAGGAACAGGTTCATAGAGCAGGCATATTTTAATGAGGAAAGGAGTCCTGAAAAGATTTCAGGCATGAGGTGTTACCCCAAAAGGCATTTCCAGGCAACCCAAGAAAGAACTGCTGCCTGTTAAGAGATAGTGGGGAGTGAAGGCAGCAGGAGGATTCCTGAATCTAAGCAAAAGAAAGAAACGAAAGTGGGGCAAAAAAACTGAACATCCCATTATAAAATGTTGACAACAACTTAGTCTCAGCTAAGAACTTGGGAGAGTGTGTCTCTGGAGGACAAAAAATGGTTTACCAAGAAAAACAAAAATTTAGCAAGCACTCACTATGTCAAGAATATAGTGTCAAAGCTGGGGAATATAAAAAGTTGCACCAATGTATGGTTCAAGCAATCATTCAACAAGCTTTTATAATGGTTCTAGTATGTGCCATGCACTGTGCTAGGCAGAAGAATGAGATGAAAAATAAAATATTCCCTTTCCTCAAGAAGTTTACATGCTATTAGGGAAAAGCATATATGCATAGATAAGTAAATACAAAATAAACGTGAAGTAATTTCTGGATCTTAGCTTAAGTTACTCACATAGTCAGTAGAGGACTTACAGATACTAATATAGACTTAAGACTTTTGGGCTATTGCTGCTGCCATTTGTCTCCTCAGGGATGCCATGTTCTCTAGCCTGTGGGCTTGAATCATGATACAGCTCCACTGGTCCTTACTCTGGCCTCAAATATTCCTGTCTTGGGATCAGAAAATCTCCTTCCATTCTCTTGCATTCTCACCCCAATTTCCTGTCTGTTTCTGCTTCTCCTTCCCCACCCTCACAGATCTTGACTTTTAATGTTTCTGACCACATACACCACTTGCTGTCTGATTCTTGAGTGATAATTTAAATTAAAATTCTTGCCTAGACTGTGGAGTAGACTCAAAGCTTGAGTGGCAATTCAGTAAAAAGAAAGGAAAGGGATTGATCCTATTTCCCTGACCCCACTTGTATAGGTGCTGAAGGTCTCAGGTATAAGCTAAGAAGATAAAGGAAAATCAGAGAAAAGGGACAAACATGGGGCCTGACTCCTGAAACTGACAGTCCAAGCAGAGCCAAAGATTAAAATGAAAGTAACCAGTCTGAAATTTATCTTTTTTTCTCCTTAGTCAAAAGGTACATTTATTTATGAGAAGAGATTGCAGACAAAATAAAGGGATAAACTAGGCACCAGGAGTGGTAAACATGAAATATATTTAGGAGAACATATAGTTAGCAAGAAAAGGGGTTTTAACAATTAACAATGGAAAAGACAAGTTCTCCAGTGGAACTCACAATTAATCAGAAAAAGGGGAATATGCCATAAGGTGTGAGTATGCCATTGACTGGCAGGGTAACTTCATAGGGGAATGTAGCAGACTAACTAGAATTAACTACATTAAGGAGAAAGACACCATTAAAGGGAAGACACTATGAGGAGTATGAGAGAGAAAGAGAAAGAGAGAGATTCAAAGACAGAGAGATAGAGACACAGTGACAGAAAGAACACGAACCTCATAATGGTTTAGTCCTGAAAAATAATTAGCAAAGATCTTCATCATAAGCACATTTTTATGAGCCAATGACAGTTTTTTATTTTATTTTTTAAATAATAGGGTTTTTTCCAAATACAAGAAAAGATAGTTTTCTTTTTTATGTTGAAATACATGTTAAATCCAATATATGTATACATATTTATATATCTTATTGCACAAGAAAATCAGATCAAGAAGAAAGAAAAAAAACTAAGAAAGAAAACACAATGCAAGCAAATAACAGAGAAAGTGAGAATGGTATGTTGGGTTCCACACTTTTTTCCCATGATTCTCTCTCTAGGTATAGATCATCACTGCACAAGTGGAACTGGTTTGAATCATTTCAATAATGAAGAGAGCCACGTCCATCAGAATTGATTGTTGTATAGTCTTGTTGTTGCCATGTATAATGATCTCCTGGTTATGTTCATTTCACTTAGTGTCAGTTCATGTGGGTCTCTCCAAGCCTCTCTGAAATCATCCTGCTGGTCATTTCTTACAGAACAATAATATTTCATAACAGTCATATACCATAACTTATTCAGCCATTCTCCAGTTGATGGGAATCCACTCAGTTTCCAGTTTCTTGCCACTACAAAAAGGGCTGCCATAAACATTTTTGCACATGTGGGTTCCTTTCCCTTCTTTAGGATCTCTTTGGGATATAATCCCAGTAGAAACACTGCTGGATCAAAGGGTATGCACAGTTTGACAACTTTCTGAATATAGTTCCAAATCACTCTCCAGAATGGCTGGATGTATTCACAATTCCACCAGCAATGTATCAATGTCCCAGTTTCCCCACATCCCCAACAACATTTGTCATTATCTTTTCCTGTCAATTTAGCCAATCTGAGAGATGTATAATGGTATCTCAGAGTTGTCTTAATTTGCATTTCTCTAATCAATAGTGATTGAGAGCACTTTTTCATGTGGCTACAGATAGTTTCAATTTCTTCATCAATAATTGTCTATTCATATCCTTTAACCATTTATCAATTGGAGAATGGCTCAAACTATTATAAATTTGAATCAATTCTCTAAATATTTTAAAAATTCACAAAGATTTTCAACATCTATCTTGCAAAACTTGGTGTTCCAATTTTTTCTCTCTCCCTCCCATCTCCCCTTTTCCCTATTCATCAAGTAATCCAATATAGGTTACACCTGATAAGTTCATTTTTAAAGGGAAAATATAACCTTAAGGGTTTCTCAGGGAAGGAGAAGTACCAGAGAAGAGTTTGGTAGCTCAGAGGGAAGGATCAAGGAGGGGCCAAGTGGAATCCACCTGGCTGACCAGGTCTCAGACCTATCTAAATACACATTAATCAATATCTCAGAGATTGTTTAAAGTTCTTCAGAGGTTAGAAGAATCAGTCTAAAGTTTAGACACAAATAGTAGCATAATAGGAGCAATGCCATGGATCAAAACCAAGTAGGAATCAGAGGAAAATGATAGTACACAAAGTCAAGGAATGAAATGGATTAGAAAAACTAGATGATCAAATAGAACCCAAATAACAAAGTGAAAATCAAAATAGGCAGTCAAAAAGTCCTGATGCATAAATTTTACCAGGAGTAGAGGGAAGGTAGGGCATACAGGATGGCAATAACAAGGACAATATAATATGCAAGTATACTTCCTGCTCTCTCAGGAACTTCTCTCAAGGCTTGAGGGCATTTCAATGATACCATGGAAAGAGTTCCAAAATTAAAGGGAGGAAAAATGAAGTTTGACTCTTTAGATTCTTATTCAGGTATATGCAGTCTCAATTGTAAAACGTTTTCTCATCTGTAAAATGGGGATAATAATAGCACCTCCCTCATTGGGTTGCTGTGAAGAACAAACAAGTTAACATATTAAATTGTCATTTTTGCTGTGTTATATTGTTGTTATTAGGGTGTCATTGTTATTAAGAAGTAAGAGGTAACAAATGAGTACTTGTAAGTGGATACACTTGAATTAAAGAAAGAATGAGATCAAGTAAAGGAGGCCTGATCCTAACAAAAGATCTGGAAAATAGAATGGATCTTCCTTATCACCAACATAGGAAAGGACTAATTAGATTCAAGTCTGCAAAGGACACTGGCCTGGACTATGCACAAAGCAAATTAAAAAGCAATTAACCTCAAACTAGAAAAGGTCTCTATCCCTAGATAGGGCAATCTGATGTGATCAACAAGAAGATCTAAAAAGAAAAAGAGACTGATTTAATCAAGTGAATATGGTATTTCCATTATTCCCAAGCACTCCACATGGGAGGCTATCCTGACATGGAACAGAAAAAAAAATCACAGGCACTCCATGTTGAGATAAGGTGATCATAAGTGAGAAACATCTTCCCATTAGGTGAGAAAGTTTTTATTGGAAATGGCAACCTTTCAGAAGCTCTTTGCCTGGGGGAGGAAAGAAGCCTGGAAAATGTCAGGTAGAGGGAAGGAAGCAACCAAAAAATTAAGTGGAAAAAATGAAGAAGCTTGTCAGTGGTATTAATTGTTATTGTTTAAATAACAGCTAAAATCCAAAATGCAGCTAATGACAATATAGGCCTGCTGAGTTAGATTTGAGAGAATGGCATAGCTAATATCAAACCCTGATAGACTATATCAAGCTAGGTTACACTATTATCACTGATTTTCCACTTTTAAAGACCAATAATTGCTAGTACTTCCAGTAAATGGACAACACCTATTCTAACCCAGGGAAGAGCCAATCTGTTTAGATTGTTCTTTGCAAGATTTACTATTAATTAGATTGACAAATGTCAACATCAACCTGGGTTTAGACTTCTGCTGCCCCATGAATACAATTATGTTATTCAGTTTAAATACCTGTGGAACCACATCACTGTGAAAGAACCAAGCCCAGGGGAGACATCTGAGAGACAGAGCAGCAATCCCCAGGAGTCACTTAATTCACAGGCCAGCTCTAATATAGAATTATTGTTATTGTTGCTATAATTATTATAATGTATCACCTCAATTGTACATAAATGAGACTGCATACTTCCCTTCCATCCATGCTCAGGAAAACAAAACCTACTTCTTCCATATAGGAACTGAAGAGGTGCCTAAAGAATTAAAGACTCCAAGCTGGACAGTCTTGAGTGGCTCAGCTCCAATGTCACAGACACAATCCTGGTATACAGGGGCTGAAAAATGGCTTTTCTGTGGGTTGGAAATCAGTTCCTAGAAAAAGCTGGCTGCAGGGGTTGGGATTAGGGGAGCTGGGGAGGGCTACTGCTGAATCACCATAGCAACGCTCTCCACAGCATCACCCTCTCCCCAGCCCTGGCCATCCCTCACCAACTGGTCTGCATACACATGGCTGACTGCCTTTTTCTGCGGAGGAGAGCCCTCCGTGGGTCTGTGCTGATGAGAGGGTGGGAGGGGAATGGAATGGAAGGGGAAACATAGAATAATGTTACTTTATCTTTGCATAGCATTTCTCAAAGTACTTTCACATATATTATCTTATTTAGTCTTCACAACCCCCTGCCTGGGAAGCAGGACAGGTATTATGGTTCTCCTTACTCCATATAGGGAGAAGGAGATGCACTGAGGGGCTAAAAGGTCTGCTATAAGCTTACCCAGAGTGACTGTCTAACTTTTCCAGGAGAAACAGACAATGGTTAGGGGATGGGGGTGGGGAAGATTGGAGAAGATTGGAGACATGCTGCTGCCATGTATTTCTGAAATCATTCAATGCAAAGAGCCCGCAAATTAGGGGAATGCCGCTGTCCCAGAGTGACATCCAAATTCAGGGGAATTTCTCATTTTGTAACAAGAGCCATGTGAGTGCCTGGTGCCCCAGGGGCTCTGAAATAGCTAGGACACTGAGGGAAAGGACAGCACTTCATTTTCCCAAAGCAAGAAATGTTTTCCCCTGGAACAAAGGCAAAATCTTGCTTTCTTCTTGTCTTGGAGTTCCAGGTTAATTAGTTTTAAAAATGGGAGTGATTGTTGTTAGACAGTGTGGGTGTTTCAAGTTGAATCAAGCCGATGGAGCAGTGTTCTCCCCCACAGCCAATTCGAGGCCTGACCTCGTGCATCTTGAGAAGCACAGATAATGCTGAGCAGAGAATCGCCAGGAAAAAAATAGGGGGGAAATATGGACCCTATTAAGAAAGAGGGGGAAAGTGGAGAAACAAGGAACTGGGCACCTTATAATGTAAACTATCCATGAAGATGAGAGATAGCTAAAACTATGACAGAAATACATTCCAGAATTCTTACTGGGTGCCATGAGATCTCTATTAATGTCACTCATCTTCCTAGAGTAGATAGTTCTCATTTTATGTAAGTGGACCATTCTGCAGATCTCCCCTGAAAGCAATTTTTATATAATGTGAATTTGCTGGGGGATGTGGGGAAGGGAGGGAAGCAGGAAGGAGGTCTCAGGCTTGTGAAAGGAGAGGGCTGGCACATGATTCAAGGACATGTGAGAGCAAGGGACAGAAAAACAAGAGCAAAAGGAGGAACAGTTGTGGGGGTCTGGCCAAGCCAAGAAGGAGGTAAGGGGGCAGACATGTGATGGACAGATAAAGATATAGATAGGAGAGGATGGGTGACAAGTTGAAGCATGGGGACTGAAAATGTAGTATCTGAGTGGGAAAAGAGGAAGATAGAGCCGCTTCCCAGTGTCTAATGGTCTTTCTGTGCCATGATTCTTCTGTTTTCACTTTAAGGATTTTTTTAAAGTTTTTTTTTTAATGGTAGTGGGGAGGCTAGGGAGCAAGGGACAAGAGCAGAAAAAGTGCTTACTTACTGTACAATGAGAGATGGATTTTTTTTTCGGAATTCTTTACTTAAAGTCCATTTGGTAATAATAATTTACATAAAGCAACAACTGTCTGTATATTTATTTATTTATTTATTTTTCCTGAGGCTGGGGTTAAGTGACTTGCCCAGGGTCACACAGCTAGGAAGTGTTAAGTGTCTGAGACCAGATTTGAACTCGGGTCCTCCTGAATTCAAGGCTGGTGCTCTATCCACTGCGCCACCTAGCTGCCCCAACTGTCTCTATATTTAAAAAGTGGCATCCTGGGGCTATGGAATGAGCACTGAGCTAAGAATGCCTGAAGGTCAGCCCAGCCAACTGGCCAGCTTTGTGACTGTGTTATGAAATCACTTAATCTCTTTGAAACTCAGTTTCCTCATTTGTAAAATGGAAATTCCATTTTAAATTGTAGCAACATAGGGCTCTGAGTCACCAGGATAGTGTCAATAAAAACATAAAACCTGCAGGATTCTTCCACAGATAACTTATTCCATGTTTATACCATCCTTGAATTCTTTTCCAACTTTTCCTTTCCTTATCCATATGTCACTTATACAGTAGTAACTCACTTACGTAGCATTTGTGGTTATCAAACCCCTAATCTGTAGGATATTAGAAAGTATTGGGAATATTGTTGTTGTTCACTCATTTCAGTCATGTCCAACTCTTTTCTTGGAAGAGATACTGGAGTGGTTTGCCATTTCCTTCTCATTTGACAGATGAGGAAATTAAGGCAAAATAGAGTTAAGTGAATTACCCAGGTCACATAGTAAGTGTCTAAGGCTGAATTTGAATTCAGGTCTTCCTGACTCCAAGCCTGGACAGGAGCTCTCTCCAGCTACCATTTAGCTGCCCAAGGCTACTCTGTGTCATCAACTAATCATTCAATCAAAAAGCATTTTTTTAAGGCCTTACTCCGTGGCATATCCTTAGATAAGCTTTGTGAATAAAAGAAAGGAAAAATAGTTCCTACCCTCAGATAGCTTCTAATTCTTTGGCCAGGTCTACTAGACTCAAAAGAATATGAGCTATCTCATTTGCAGCAAAAATTCTCAGCTCCTTCTTTCTCCCAACAAGACTTCCCATGGTTATAGAAATCTGATTCCAAGGAAAGAGACAGCAAATGTGAGGCCGATTTAATTTCCACTGGATATGTTGAGAGTTGAAAAGCCACATGGCAAAGTTACATTTGTTCCTATTCTCATGGACAGTATGGGGTAGGCAAACTGGAAATGCCTACATCCATCCTCATCCCAGGTCTGAAAACAAATCGTGCTCTGTGGTCATGCTTATAGAATCATAGAAAGAAGAGCAATCCTGAGGGGGGGCCTCTAGAGCTTTCTCTTTCCCTCCCTCTCTCCCTCCTTTCCTCCCTCCTTCTCTCTGTGTCTCTCTGTGTGTGTGTGTGTGTGTGTGTGTGTGTGTGTGCGCTCAGAGACACACACCTACCTCCTGGAAAGATGATTAGAAATATATGTAGCATGAACATGTTCCCTAGATGTCTCTGTGTGTTCACAATAATGTTTCTGGGCTTTTTTGTAGCTGATGTACGGCACATATTCAAGAAGGGAGTTGAGCAAGTCTGAATTGTGTCTCAGATCCAGATGAAGAGCTACATGTCTGATTTTGCCAGCTGTACTCATTCCCATGTCTCTGATGAGGACAATAGGCTCTAACAGGAGCTGAGGCAAATTTCTCTGGTTGACAAAAGCCTTAGAAAGTCTCCAGGCTTATGGTTTTATTTGTTGGACAATAATTCACATTCATATCATAGGAGTTTAATCCTAAAAGATGTAGAAAATAGACTGTGAGACTTGGGAATTAGAAGACCTGTTTTCCAATATATTAGTAGGCATTAAAATGCTTTGAAATTTTGGGTAGATCACTTAATCTCTCTCTTTAAAATAACAGCCTTTTATTTTCAAAATACATGCAAAGATAGTTTTCAACATTTATCTAGCAAAATCTTGTGTTATAGTTTTTTCCCTTCTTTCCCCCTATCCCCCTCCCCTGGACAGCAAATAACACAACATATGTTAAACATGTACTATTCTTCTATACACATTTCCACATTTATCATGCTGCCCACACACAAAAAATCAGATCAAAAAGGAAAAAAATGAGAAAAAAGCAAGAAAACAATAATAAAAAAGATAAAAATACTATGTTATGATCCACACTCAGTCCCCACAGTCTTTTCTCTGGGTATAGATGGCTTTCTCCATCATAAGTCTATTGGAATTGACCTGAATCACTTCCCTGCTGAGAAGAGCCATGTACAACATCACATAATCTGCATGAATTGTTGTTTCTATGTACAATGTTATCTTGGTTCTACTCATCTCACTTAGCATTAGTTCATGTAAGTCTCTCCAGGCCTCTCTGAAATAATTCTGCTGATCCTTTCTTATAGAACAATAATATTCTATAACATTTATATACCATAACTTATCCAGTCATTCCCCAACTGATGTGTTTCCACTTGGTTTCCAGTTTCTTGCCACTACAAAAAGAGCTACCATCAGCTCTTTCCCCTTTTTTTTAATGATCTCTTTGGGATACAGATCCAGTTAGAGACACTGCTAGATCAAAGGACACAGACAGTTTGATAGCTCTTTGGGTATAGTTCCAAATTACTCTCTGTAATGATTGGATCAATTCACAACTCCACCAACAATGTATTAGTGTCCTAGTTTTCCCACATCCCCTCCAACATTTATCATTATCTTTTCCTGTCAGCCAGTCTGAGAGGTATATGGTGATACCTCAGAGTTTCCTTAATTTGCATTTCTCTAATCAATAGTGATTTAGAGCTTTTTTCATATAATTAGAACTGGTTTTAATTTCTTCAACTGAAAATTTCTGTTCATATAAACCTAATTTGGTCACCTAATTTTAATCAGTCACCATTTTCTCTTATATATAGTCAGAGGATTACTACAAGATTATTTTGAGGCCCTATTAAAATAATGTATATAAAAATGCTTTCCAATTTTAAATTATACATACATATATATATGTGTATATGTATATACACACACACACACACATATATATATATATATATATATATATATATATATATGTATGTATAAAGTACATTAAATTATATAGTTAGGGACCACAGGCTCTTGGTCAAATAGCTCAAATAAATCAAAGAGATCATCTAGTACAACCTCTATGGTCAGGAGTGTGTTCATAAATGTTAACAACCAGCTCTCCAAAAATATTGCACAAGTGACACTTTTTTAAAGGTAATTTATATTATTAGCATTGTCTCTACCACTTTCTTAAGTACAGTCCACCAAGAAAACAATAAATCAATCTCTGGTTTATAGATTTGCCAGTTCTAAAGAGGTAAATGCTCACACTGAAAATTTAACAATCAGTTCTCATGAGCCAGTTCAAACTAGATCCTGCTGATTCTTGCCTGTACTATATAGTCTATATGACTATAATAGACATTGAGCCTTTGATTTTGTCATTAGGAAAACTCCCAAGTGAAGACAGCTCTGTTACCAATGCATCACATTTTCTTCTATTTATATTCTTAGTTGCCTAGAACACCAAGACCTTAAATGACTTGCTCTGGATCATGTATGATCAATATATGGCAATCCTCACACCCAGTTCTTCTTGGCTTCAAGCTAGCTTTCCATACATTACACCAAGCTTCCTCTCATGCTTACAATAAACTAAGGATATATATTTTTAAAGGTTTGTAGCATTCAATTGATATTTACTTTAACAGGATAACATAAATCTTGAGTTCTTAAAGACAATATTAGGATAGTGGAAATTCTGGCAGATTCTATAAAATTGTCAAGTATTCCAGGGATAGAATGACATCAGTCAATCAAATAAATTTTTTTCAGTTTATTTTACTTTAAATTTATGTACTATGCTATATACCATAACATAGTACAACAAAAAGATGATTGCCCATGAAACTGCAAATCTACTGTGTACAACTTATTATTCCTTTCAAATATATGACAAAATTATCATATAAATCTCTCTTTTTTCTTCCTTATTCCCTTCAGTCCTACAGATGGCTACCATTAAACACAATAGGCATGTGTATATATATGTATGTATATAGTATGTATATTATATGTATATATATTTATATACATTTATTTTATACATACTTCTACTTACCAGCTCTTTCTCTGGAGGCAGATTGCATCTTTCTTCATATATCCTTTACAGTCAATTTGGGTATTTACAATAGTCAAAATATAAGTTTTAATTGAAAGCCATTCTTAAAATCATATTTTTGTAACTATATGCAATGTTTTATTGGTTCTTCTCATTTCACTTTTCATTATTTCATGCCATGATCTTTCCATGTTTCTCTAAGATCACTGAGCTCATCATTTCTCACAGTTTAGTAGTATTCCATCACGATCATATATCACAACTGGTTCAGCCATTTCCTGATTTATGGACATCCCTGAAATTTCCAATTCTTTGCCACTACAAAGAAAGCTGCTATGAATATTTTGGAATATATAGATTCTTTTCCTTTTCCACTAATCATCTTGGGAAATAGATCTAATAATGATATTGCTGGATCAAAGGATATAGGTAGTTTAATAATTCAAGGATATAGATAGTTTAATAATTCTATGAGAAAATTAAAAATTGCTTTCCAAAATGGTTGGATCAGTTGAATTTATGTTAAAGAAAAGAGTAGGGGTAATAATCATGATCTCAAAGTTAAAATTAAAATATATGTAATCAAAAGAGAAAAATAGGAAACTACACCATATGTCAGCCACATTAATCAATATTGTTTTAAACTATTTAAAATAACTAGATAGCACAAGGTTGGAATATTACTGTGGTGTAAGACATGATGAATTGGTAGTGTGAGAAAAATATGGAAAGACTTGAACTTAAAAAAGAAGATGTTATCCACCTTCAGAGAAACAGAAGGCAAACAAGCATGGTATGGTCTTATATACATGCATATAAATGTATATATGTGTATGATTATAGATATATGTGGATATATGTTTTTATGTATATATACATGTGTGTATATATGTGTATTTGCCTGTGTATGTTTGTGCTTAATTGTAGCTTTCTTGGGGGGAAAGGGAGAAAGGGGAAAAATAAAGGGAAAAGGACATGGCAGAGAATAAAAGAAAACCTACAAGAAAGCAAAGATGAACAGCTCTGAATACATGTAGTATTTATTATATAGACTTTCTTAAAATGGAAATTTATTGCTTTATTTTTCATCTTCTGTTTTGCTGTGCACATGGTAATGTTCTTTTTTTCTTTTTCCATTTTGTATTTTAGTTTAAAATAAATAATTTTTAAATAGTAAAGGAAGGAGGTTTAGCAATACCAGATCTTAAATTATGTTTTAAGGCAGTAATTATCAGAAGTATTTGGTACTGGCTAAGAAATAGAAAGAAATATCAATGGAACAGAGTAGACATACAAATTATAGCAGCAAATATACATAATAACCTTGTATTTGACAAATGTAAAAACTAAATGTATATATTCACATATGTGTATATATTTATAGGATACATATGGATATTTATATGCAGGGCAGCTAGGTGGTACGGTGGATAGAGCACCAGATCTGGAGACAGGAAGACCTGAATGAATGGCAAATTACTCCAATATCTTTGCCAAGAAAGCAACAAATGGGATCCTAAAGAGATGGATACAATTGAAACAAGTAAACAACAAAAATGTGTATATGCCTAGATATTTCTACCTATATAAATACCTCCCCTTTTGAAATATAAGTTCCAAAACTTAAGGCAAGGACTACTCATGTTTGTCTTTATATCCCCAAATCTGGAACATAGTAACTGGTGCTTAATAAATGCTTATTGATTGACTGCTTTATAAGAAAGCAAAAAAGAAAATGAGAAAAGAGTGGATTCTTTTCCACACCAATTAACCCTAGGTCAGAAAAATAAGACCACAGCAAATTAAAATATCAATAAAACTGAAAATATATTCTGTTAATATTTTCTTACTTGAGGTAGTAATTCTCATAGCTCCCAGAGCATTAGCATAATGAAAAGAGCAGTGGACTAATAGACAATAAGTCTGGTTTCTAGTCCAGGCTTAGCAATAAGGAAGTTGTGGGACCTTGGGACAAATTGGCTTCCCTTGTTGAGCCATTTTTCCTTTTAGATACAGCTAAAATATACACTGAAAATGATGAGATTCTTACTTTGACACCCAGTTATATTGGTAAATGGAGAGATACTGATAATAACTTGAAAGGCTGGGAAAGATGCTGGTGCACTAATAAGCTTATGGAATCCAGTTGCAATGTTGCAGGTCCATTCTGGATTGTACTAAGTAAATGTAGTATTAGGATGAAGCTAAAACTAGCCCTGAGACATGGGTGTCCTAGATTCACACAGAATCATCCAGTTAGGAAAATGTGAACTAACTGGCAAAGGTTGGTTGGAACCAATTAAGGTTAAAACACACAAACAAGCAAGCTCCTATGTCAAGAAATTCCTCCCAAGCCATGATTCCCCTGCATATAATGGAGTTTCTACCTTGAGGACGAGCCCAAAGAAATGATCAAGCCATTAGCCAGTGATGCATTAGAATTGTAACAGACTACTACAGGAACAGAAACTTCATAATTTTCTAGAGTTTTTTAAAGAAACAAATTGGTGCCATTTCCTATGCTGGGATTACCCTGCCTCTGCTTTTTTGGCTGATCCAAATCTTGTCAATCCATTATAATTCAGCCTTCTTCCATGAACCTTCCCCTGATCATTCCAGCCCATGGTCATTTTTCTCTTCTCTAACTTCTTTTGGTATTTATAGTCACTTTCCAAAAGGTTATCACTTCATCACATGCCATCACATACATTTGTTGCTCAGTCTTTTCTCAGTCTTGTCTGACTTTTTATGATCCCATTTGGGGTTTTCTTGGCAAGGAAACTGGAGTGGTTTGCCATTTCCTTCTCCAGCTCATTTTACAGATGAGGAAGCTGAGGCAACAGGGCTAGATGATTTGCTTAAGGTCACACAGCTAGTAAATGTCTGAGATCAGATTTGAACTTTGGAAAATGAGTATTCCTGACTTTAGGCTCAGCACTCTTATCTGCAGTGCCACCTAGCCACCTTGCTGCCAGGTAAATAGATAGATAGATATAAAGATAGACATAAGGACTGTACCTATGATTTCATTGATATACAAAACTCCTTGATGAGAAATTTTTTTTTTTTTTTTTATCAATACAGGTCAGGTCTACTAACTTCAAGGCCAGTTCTCTTTTGACTATATCATTCTGCCTCATATGTATGTATGTCTATATATGTATATATCTATAGTTGTATAATAAAAATATGTATATATTAATATGTGTGTATGGTTTTATATATGTATGCACATACATGAATATATATATATATATATATATATATGTATGTGTATGTAAACTAATCATTCAATCAACTATTACTTTTTAAACAGTCTACTAGGTGTTGGGCACTATGCTAAGCACAATGGAAACAAGTACAGCATTTTACATTCAAATAGGGGATATATCCCCCCAACACAAATACATGATAAATATAAAATGAATAAATGCAAAGATTTATAAGGCAATTTATGAAAAAGAGTACTAGCACTTGGGAGGTCAAGAAAGGCTTCATGCAGAAAATTATGCTTGAGCTGCATCTTAAAGGCTCTCTGAGACAAAGGAAGGAGAAGGTTTTCATCATGCAAAGGTGAATACAAAGGTAGAGAGAAGAGAGATGGAGAGTCCTTTGTAAAGAGGAAATGTTAGTCTAGCCAGACCTCAGAGTTCAGGCAGGGGATGATGTTCAATGACAGTGGGGAATAGAAGGGCCTGCCATGCTGTGGTCAATGGAATCATAAAGAGTCAGACACAGCTAAACACTGAACAACTACCACAACAAATTGTTGAGCTACTTTCAAGCTGAATGACAAGACACAACACACCATTAGCATTTTTTTTGTTGTTTTTTGGTGAGTTTTTGCATGAGGGAGCTGAAATAAATCATGTTTAAAGTCCCTTCCTTTTCTAAAACGCTATAATTTTCTGAAGCTCTGGACACGAAGGCTACATGAGTTCTTTTTCTTCACACCTTTACAGGTGAGTGAAATAGGCTGCCAAATGTACAGGTCTGTGGGGCATTTCTACTTTGGCTGAGATTAAGCAATTTCATGTCAGCTTCCATCTGGCTCTTGTCATAGCCAGGCATGCACCACTATCAGGCTCTTCCTTTCCCTTTCTTGGCCAGTATCCCTCTATCCCTAGCAATGGCAAAAAGCCTGTTAACTCCCCCAGTGTCAGAGGAGGTACCCCCCGTGGCAAGTTCTCCCAGATAATTCCGTTCATGAAACTAAACAGCAGGACTAAAATGTGGTCTGGCACCAATGGCTTTTAGCCCACAATTACACAACTGGAAATGCACTTAGTTCTAATAATCAAATATCTTTCTGAAACTAGACCTTCTTCCTCACAAATAGGGTAACCCATAAATTCTACACCTTGAAATAGTGAATTGTACTTTATGCTCCTTCTTTCTTTGAGGCCTCCCTACATGGAATCATTTAATATTTGGCAGCTCAAAGGTCTTTACTTATCTGGTTGCAATCTCCCATTTATGAAATGTTAGCTTCATACAGTTTCTAAAACACATCAGCCTTCTAAGCATCCAAGGATGCTTTTTAGAAAAGAGATTTTCCAAAAAAAGTCAGCAATTGGGAATAGGCTTAGGATCAAATATTTGGTGGCTCTAAATTCATATTCTCAACTCATCTAATTTTTTCTGAAGACCAACAAGGCAATTTTCCAGGCTAAAAATCCAACTAAACCACAATTTCTTCAAATAAACTCCACTTTCTGTCACCCACTCTTGACTCTCACCTGGACTATTGCAGTAGCCTCCTAATTGGTCTTCCTGTCTCATCTCATCCCACTGTAGTGCATCCACCCCATTCTCCATCAAAATGACTTTTCCTCAAGTTCTATGTCACTCTCCCACTCCACAAATTCCAGTTGGTCCCTATTTTTTCTTGGATCCAAAATAGATTCCTCTCTTTGGCATTGAACATACTTCACAACCTGACCTTATCTTGCCTTTCCAGCTTTATTACACACATACATCACTTCCCTACACTCCTTAGTTCAGCAAAACTAGCCTTCATTCTGTTCTTCACACATGACACTCAATCTTCCCATTTCCAAGTCCTTGAACTCTCTATCCCCTTGGTTCTCCAGATCATATGATGACAGATACAGAGATGCAAGCAACAAGAGAGGTCACTGAATTCAACTCCCTTATCTTTTAGCTAAAGAAACCGAGGCACTGAGAAGTTAAGTGATTTTCCAGGATCATACAACTAGTAGGTATCCAAAACAGGATTTTAACCCAAGTCTTCCTTAGGGCTCAAGAATCTTAGATTTTCTTCAAGACTCAACTCACAAGTCACCTTTTGAATTAGACTTTTCCTGGTCTCCCTTTTGTTATTATCTTCCATCCCCAGGTAATCATGTATCTGATTTGTGTGTATTGATATATAGGCACATATCCTCCCTATAAAAATCTAAGCTCTTCAAGATTAGAAATGATTTCTCTTTTATCTTTGTATCTTCACTTGCACTAGTACATAGTAGATACTTAATAAATACGTGTAGACTGATGCTTTTCAGTGAAGAAAACTAATTGACACAGACACAGAATTTATCATTCAACTTTGGACATGCATACCACAACCAAAACACAAATGAACAATCAACTCTTAAATTTTAGTTATGACTTCTTATGCTGATGGGGAATATAATAAAAGTTCTACTGCTTACTGGCTACATGACTATGGGCCTCAGTTTCCTTATCTGTTACTTTAAGGAGTTGGACAAGATCATTTTAAGGTTCTTCCCACTGCTACCACTCTAAATTCCCAATAGATCACATGGAAAGGATTCTCTAGATCTAGATAATCTAGATTTTGGAATGGAAGCTATCCTTTCCTCATTCTTGATAAAGCTGAGGTTCTGGTATCCCATGATGTCAATCAAAAGAAGGTAGCTAGGGGGAATAAATCATTATCACTCACAAGGTAAGTACATTTTTAATAACATGCTTTCTGATAAATTTATACTTATAAATTTTGCATTGTTTCTTTCTGGATCCTCTCCCCAGAAGTCAGTGGGTGGGTAGGTATTGAGGCAATGCAAACCTTTAAATATTAACTTAACTCAAAAATAACAATAATAACTGTTCTCATATAGAGCTTTAATGTTTGCAATGCACATTGTATATGTTATCTTTTTGATCCTCCCAACAATTATGCAAAAATAGGCATTATTACTATTATTCTGATTTTACAAATGAGGAAACAAATGGAGGTTGAGTAAAGTTCAGAGATTTGCCCAGCATCACTCAGCTGGTAAGTGCTGCCAAAATAATTTGAGAGTTAAATCTGTTTCCTTCCTTTTTCCCCACAAAAAACTATAAAACTGTTTCCAAAGCCAAATAGAAATAATTTCTAGTTACTCATTCTTATAGATTATTTGAGCTATCACTCCCTCCCATTACTTCAGTCACTTAGGAATGGGTTGTTAAATAAGACCTTCCCCAGCCTTGTCTTCTCATGTCCATTAAAATATAACAATTGATTTGAAAATTACCAGCCTGGTTTTAAATCCTATTCAAAAAACTTCTGCAGAGATATTTCTAAACCTACTTTTAAAAAATGAGATGTAGCCCCAGGTAGCAAAAAGCAAACTAGTCTTGGTGATCTTAGATCCAAGTCTGAGTCTTGGCTTTGATGTTTACTAGCTCTGATGTAATCCTGGATAAATCACTGAATTTTTCTGTCCTCCATATCCCTCTAAAATGAGATATAATGTTTATCCTACCTAGTTCAGGAGGCTGATGTGGAAATAGTACTACACTGTATCATTATAATATATAATTAATAACAATAATAATTATTATTATTTATATATAAATTGGCATAGTAATATTAATGATAAATAAACTAAAATGCTATTTATTATTAACATACAAATTGTGTTGGTAACAATAATTATGAACAAATTAACATAGTAAGCCATAAATAAATAAAATGCCATTGCAGGCTATTAAAAAATAAGCTCCTACACTTACCAAGACTTGACCTGGCAGATAGAATGAGAAATTCATCATCTTTTACAGAATGATAGACAACTCCTCATACCACAAATCAAAACTTTAAAAATATCCTGGGATAATTTTTTCCAACAAACAGTCCCAGAGACAGACCCTTATCTCAGACCAAACTATTGCCCAAAATTACCTGGACATATCATTGACCTGCAAAAACTTAAGAAAAATGTTATTAACAGATGTTGCTATAACAAGTATTCATAGTGGTATCAAATGAAGAGCTTTCACAATATAGAGTCCCACCAGGGGAGAGCAAAGTCATGAGGGAACAGAATGAAGTACTTTCTGTATTGTCCCCCTTGTCCCATGTGTCCATGAAGCTGTACCATGGTTACTGAAATGAGAAAAGATAAGTTTCCATCCTACTATTTCTACTTAATGATGAAAATTTTACGTTATCTCCCTTTACAATTATAGAATGTCAAATATATTTTGTTTCCTCACTATTTTTCTCTGAATCCCATCAGAAAAAAGAAGTTAAAATGATGATGACTGATAAAATTAGACAAATAGTCTGAACACTTTCCCCATTCCCCCAAAGAATCTCTGATCAATGTGATGAGATCACCACTCACCTTGATGAGATCACAGGGAACAGAATTCTGTTGGAGGTCTCCTCCCATGGAAGTAGATATTCGCCCTGACACCTTGCTGAGAGGATAGAGATGCTTCTTCCCAATGGTTCCCAGCAACTGAGACTGCCTCCAAGACAACTGGCAAATGCAAATCAGAATAAGATTGTTGGTAGCTGGGAAAACCATCTCCCGATCAGTTCTCAGAACAGGAAATGGAAAGGCAGAAAATAATAAGGGAGAATAATAAGAAGATAAGAATTTGAGATTCAGAGACCTCAAATCCCCTGTTTCCTTTGTGATTCCCTAGTTGTTGTTCAGTAGTTCAGTTGTGTCTAATTCTTCTTGATCCCATTTGGGATTTTCTTGGCAAGGATATTGGAGTGTTGGCCATTTCCTCCTTCAGTTCATTTTACAGATGAGGAAACTGAGGCAAACAGGGTTGAGCCACTTGCCCAGGGTCACATGGCTAGTAAGTGTCTGAGGCTAGGTTTGAACTCAGGTAGATGAGTCAGCCAGACTCCTGGCTCAACACTCCAGGCATTATGGCGCCACCTAGCTGCCCCAACTCCTCCCATTACACCACAATGCTTCCTAACACCCTTCAAGAAGTTCTTGTCCTGTACGGATGGAGGCAGTTCCCAAATTACAAACGGATTGTGTTCTGAGAGCCCATTTTAAAGCTGTTGATTTGGAATTCAGGACACATTTTCTCATAGAAACAAGGTTATAAGAGGTCAAGTTCCTAGGCAAGCTCACAAAGGCCAATTCAATTCAATTCAATTTGACAAATAATTATCTGAAGTATCCTCTGAGTGCAGGACTTCAAGCTAGGTGCTGGGAATGTGAAAAGGAAATAATAAGAAGAACAGTAATGATGAAGAAGAGGAGGAGGGAGAAGAAGCACTTACAGAGTACCTAGCATGCCAAAGCACTATGCTCAGCATTTTATAAATATTATTTTATTTGATCCTCACAGCAAGCCTGGGAGGTTCTATTATTTTCCCCAAATAAAACACAAACTCTGCCCTCAAAGAGGATGCAATTTTTATTGCCCAGATGTGGCTACTGCCTCTATCAGTTCAAACAACAATCTTGATACTGTGATTTGGTCACATAGTTGAGTAAGGTTTGGCTCCAGTGGGAAAACAGTGGCCCTAAAAACCAAGAAGACTTTGGTTTCGAATCCCACCTATGATCCTCACTAGAAACCCATGTAAACTGGAACAAGTCATGTAATTGCTCTGAGCTTCATTTTCCTACTCTGTAAAGAGAAGGAACTGGGTCAGCTGAAAAAGAACCTTGATGTATTTAAATTCCTAGAGTTCTTGATATTGTACTATTATAGCATTAGCTGTACAGGAAAATATATTTCTCTGAGTCTTGGAACCATAGATTTTAATCTGGTAAGGATCCCAGATGCAACTATCTTGTTTGACATATGAGAAAATGGGTGCAGAGAGCTAATTGATATAAGCAGGATTTAAATTCAGGTCCCTCAGACTACAAGTTCAGCATTCTTTTTGATTCTTTCACATTGCTCTTCTCATTCCCTAGGGAGGTAAGTGAATATGTTTGCCATCCCAATTCCCCATACCACAGAGGCTCTAACTAATCAATCAACTCCAAGTATTTATTCAATGAAATGCAGTTGTTCAGTCATTTGCCAGGTCTGACTTCATGCCATTCAGGATTTTCTTGGCAAAAATATTGGAGTGGTTTGCCATTTCCTTCTTCAACTCGTTTTACAGATGAGGAAACTGAGGCAAATAGGATGAAGAGATTTGCTTAGAGTCACGTAGCCAGTAAATTGTCTGAGGATGCATTTGAACTAAGGAAATAGAGTCTTCTTCCAGACTTCAGGCAGAGCACTCTATCCTAATTGCTACCTAATTGTCCCATTCAATGCATACTGTGTGCCAATACTGTGCTAGTCAAGGCTTCCCAGCACTCACTTTGGCTAGACAGACTATCCTCAAAGCTGTTTTCCCCTTTCTCTACCTCCTCCTCAATCAGTCAGACTCATCATCTCCAGCTGTCTGATTATGAGGCTGCTTTTCAACACCGACATGTTTTTAGCCCACTCTTCTCTAAGTTGAAGTGAAGGTCATTTTCTCTAATTGGAAAGAATATTCATCATCGGGCAAGAGTTGCAAATGAGAAAAACAGTAATTTAATTTATGGAAAAGCACGTCTCTATTTATTATAAATAAATTAATAAATACCACAGCAGAGCTAAATGAACGGGTAATAAAGTGACTACAGATAGAGATATCACATAAACACATATAAAAGTTAAATGAAAATATTTCAAAATGTATCTTCTAATCCACAATTGACCTAAAATACTTTTTTAAATTGGAGGCGGGGCTTCATCAGTGCATAGTACATTGAGGTTGGAAAGGATCTTTGAAATCACTTAGTTCAATAGCCTCATTTTACAAATAAGGAAACTGAGGCTCAAATAAAGTCCAAAGTCACACTGCTCATTAGCAAATACTCAGGTATTTGCTGGTTCATTGATTTTTCCACTAGACTGCCCTGCCTCTAATAGCTTCTTTACATTCTCAAATGAAGAAAAAAATTGTGTATTCAACAGTTTCTCTTTACCATACTTTGAATCTTTTGCTAACTTTAAATTACCAAAGAGACGTTGCTCAGCATGATCTTCCCGGAGGTAGAAAAGCCTTGTACATGATTTCAAAAACGTACTCTGCCAGGGCTCCTCTTCTCCCCCAAGTTAATGATTTCACATTTAAAATTAATACAAGCCTGAAATACTCTGAAATCAAGGCAGCTATTTAAAAAGCACTACTGTTAGATCATTAAAAAGCAGACATTTAATTACTACAAACTTTTTTTAAACCTTCCCTGAAGATCAATCTGAGTTTAGACATTTGTTTTAAGAAAAACCTTAGGTATGATTTTCTGGAAATCAATCGACCAACATGTATTTATGATCCCTGCTCTATTATGGGCCCATGTGCCAGGAGCTGAGAATACAAAGACTAAAATTAAACACCTCATGCCTTCAAACAGTTTGCATCTTATTGGCATATACAGGGAGGAGCAAATACAAAATAAGTGGATAGGGGCCTAGATCTGTGATTTCATTGCTAAAAGGGAACTCCCTCTACCAATGCAGATCAGCATGTTCTTTGCAATTTAGCATTTTGGAAGAGAGACCTAAAGAGGTGGAACTCAAATAGAAACCCCTGAACTGGACATGGGCAGCAAGGTGACCATGCACAGAGTGCTGGGCCTGGATTCATAAAGCTTCATTGTTCTGAGTTCAAATGTGACCTCAGACACTTATTAGCTGTGTGACCCCAGCAAGTGATCCCAGCAAGTTACTTAAGCCTGTTTGCCTCGGTTTCCTTATCTATAAAATGAGCTGGAGAAGGAAATGGCAAAATCATTATCGTATCTTTGCCAAGAAAAATCCAAATAAGGTCACAAAAAGTCAGATATGACTCAAATGACTGAACAATAAACTGTAAATATAGATTCCTACAGGCCAATAATGGCTTAGAAAACCATATGTTCATATACATAAATATATGTGTATGTATACACACATATATATATATATATACACATATGTATATATTTATACATGTTTATTTATATACACAAATACATTCATGTACACAATTTTATTTTCATTTGTTTTGTTAAATATTTCCCAATAATATTTTAATCTGGTTGGGGCAATATTCAGTAGTGTTGTGGGCCACATGTGGCAGATGGTCTCTGTGCTTGACACCTCTGGCCTATATTATTGAGAGATTAGGTGACAGCTTAGGGACACATAGACAGTGTGTGTAAGGAATGGGACTCGCTGTTCCTGTCTTTGAGGCCAAATCAAACAAGAAGATAGTTGTAAAGCACTTAGCACAATGCCTGGTACATAATAAATGCTTACATATACTTGTTTCCTTCTCCTTTTTGAGGTCAGCTCACCATTCATTTTATCAACTCCTTGTCATATATAGAATCTAAGCAGAATGTATTGAGGGTTAGGGGAGGTGAGGACATTAGAAGTTCAGGAAAGAATACATGTAGACAGTAGCATTTGAACTGTGTTTTGGAGGAACAAAAGAATTATAAGAGTCAAAAAGGAGGAAGGATAGTCCATCATAGGTCTGAGGGATAGTCAAAAGCATGGAGAGAAGAGATGGAGGCTAAGAATATCTTTCTTCAGGGACCATAGATTATTAAAAGAAGAATAGTATATAAGAACATGGAAAGATAGTTTGAGGCCAGGTGGTGAAGAACTTTAAACACCAAACAGAGGAGTTTATATTTGGTCCTAAAAGCCTAATATGGAGACTTTGGGGATTACTGATTAGGGAAGCAACATGGTCAGATCTGCATTTTAGAGAAATCACTTTAATATCTATTTGGAGGATGAATTGGTAGTGTGATGAGACTTGAGGCAAAGAAATCAATTATAACATTGTAACATATTTTGACTTATATTCTGCTGTGCACAAGACAATAATTTTTTTTTCTTTTTTTTCTATTTTGCATTTAAATTTTAAATAAATACACTAAATGTTTAAAGTCTATTTTAGTAGTCTAAGTGAAAAGTGATGAAAATATGAATTAGGGTGATAGCCATATGAGTAGAAAGAATAGGACAGTGAGAGATAGGTTGTGGAGGAAGAAAAATGAGAAGATTGGCCATTAATTGGATATATGGCACGAGGAATCAAGTTATAAAGCACATATTTATAAAGTGGTTAGTGCAGTGACTGGGACATAGTAGGTGCTATATAATCATCATCATCATGATGCTGATGATGACTGATGATGGTAGTGAACCAGAGTGACTTGAAAGATGGCAATACCCTAGACAGAAATAGGAAAGTTCAGAAGAGAAGTTGGTCTCTAGTGAATTTTGGGGGGGAATATGCTGTATTTGAAGTGCCTTAATGAACAGAATATATTTAGGAAACAGGAAAATAATCCAGAGGCAGACTTTGAGGAACTAGAAGACTATTACTCAGCAACAACAATTGTGAAAAGTTAATTATTTAAAAATTTTTCTTAAAATAAAATGGATAATATTGGAGAGAATGTGGGAAACCTGGGACACATACATTGTTGGTAGAGTTGTGAATTGATCTAGCCATTCTGGAGAGCAATTTGGAACTATGCCCAAAGGACTATCAAGCACCCTTTGGTCCAGCAGAATCTCTATTGGGTCTATATCCCAAAGAGATCATAAAAGACAGAAAAGGACCCACATGTGCAAGCAGCCCTGTTTGTAGTGGCAAGGAACTGGAAACTGAATGTATACTCATCAGTTGGGGAATGGCAGAATAAATTATGGTATATGAATGTAATGGAATATTATTGTTCTGTAAGAAATGATGAGCAGGCTGATTTCAGAAAAGCTTAGAAAGACTTACATGAATTGATACTAAGTGAAGTGAGCAAAACCAAGAGAACATCATAGATGGCAACAACAAGATTATGAGATGATCAATTATGATGGACATGTGGCTCTTTTCAATTCCAATAGACTTGTGATGAAGAGAGCCATCTGCATCTAGAAAGAGGACTGAATGTGGTTACAACATAGCATTTTACCTTCTTTGTTGTTGTTTGCTTGCTTTTTTTTCTTTCTCATTTTTTCTATTTTGATCTGTTTTTTTTTTTTTTTTTTTTTTTTTTTTTTTTTTTTTTTGGTGCAACATGATATATGTGGAAATATATATGGAAGAATAGCACATGTTTGACATATATTGGATTACTTGCTGTCCAGGAGAAGTGGGTGAGGGGAAGGAAGGGAGAAAAATTGGGAACATAAGATTTTACAGGGTCGTGACTATTAAAAACTGTTTTTGCATGTATTTTGCATGTATAATTAAAAAGCTATTATAAAAATTAAATTAAATGGTAAAAGTATAATTGATGGAGTACTCAATTTTTAATATTTTAAATGGTTTTTTTTTGGCTCCTAGAAAATAAGCTATTTTTGCTTATGCTTTATTTTTTATTATTTGTACAGAAAAAAATAGGTAGCCAACATAATAGGATCACAGATACAGAGCTGAAAGGAAACTTCTCCATCATATTAAACCTCGATTTTTACAAATGGAACAGCTAAGTGGCACTATAGTACACAAAGGGCTGGGCCTGGAATCAGAAAGGATAGAGTTCAATGTGGCCTCAAATACTTACTGGCTAAATCGCACAATCCTGTTTGCCTCAATTTGCTCATCTGTAAAATGAGTTGGAAAAGGAAATGGCTTGACAGTCAAGACACTCTAGTACCTTTGCCAAGAAAACCCCAATAGGGTCAGGAAGGGTTGAGCAGGACTGGAAAACATTTTATGAATAAGGAAATTGAGGCTTAGGAAAGTGAAAGGATTCATTCATGCCCTCTGACTTAAAATCCACTGTTCTTCCCACTATTGTATGTGTTATCCCAAGTTTACTGTAATTTTTTCAGCCCTGAGCAAAACTGAGAAAAAAAAATCATGATGTTCTACTTATATCTTGGGAGTTAAAAATTCACAGCTATTCAAAGGAGGCTGGAACTCCAAGTCTTTTTCTAATAAGATGCTTAACAGTGTGTGAAGTGCAAGTTTTATGGATGCATAATTAAGTACAACATTTGCCGGTGAGAATAAATCAGAACTCTGGAACGGGGGCACTTGGGTACTGTGACGGCGGCCCTGCAACTTCAGATGTTCCTTTAGCCGCCATCTGAAAGCATTCCATTCTATTTTATATTTCCAGACGGCCACATTATGTTAACCCCTAACAATAGATTTCTAGAAACTCATAATTTGCAACCACAGAAATGTCAGAATATATCTCTTAAAAAAAAAAAATTCCCTCCTGTTCTTTGCTCCTTTCCACCACACAACACCATCTTTTCTTTTGGGAATAGGGGGAACCGAGCCATGTTGGGTAAAATAATTGTGAGAATCCAGGTGTGAAAATGAATGCACAGTAGCAAGTGGCTAAGCAACCACCTAAGCTTCTCACAGCCACATGAGCAGCAGAAAGGGCTCCTTCTAAAACCCCTGGTTCCTGAGGGAATTGTCATTGATTTTATTAGTGTCCAGAGAATCTCACTGGATATATGTAAACTGACTTGGGAACCTTTCAATAGGCCAGGCTCTCATCAGATGCAATTCTATCACTCTGATCTCAATGCTCTATATAGAGTGTAGAAAGTGTCTTCTTGACAAATCCCTTTGACTACAAGTCCCCCTACAGGCTAGATGGGACTAAAAATGCCCGTTCCCCCTACCATCAGCCATCCACCTCAGGACACATCAGTCTGACTGCTCATTTTCTTCTGCTAGCTTTTTTCTTTAGAAAGCATCTTTTATGGAGAGACTATGCTAAAATTACCAAAAAAGAAATTCAAAATTACTTAGTTTTGGTTTTTGTCTCTTTATCCAGCCAAAATGACACATTAGCAAATGAGTCTTCCGCTATCCTTGAAGGTCACAATTTTCAAACTAAGTTATTTTATTGGAGAAAAAAAAGTGTTAAAATGAGAGAACTCCACACTTATTTCTAATAAAGCTATGTGCTAATATCTCCCTCAAACAGTGAATAGATCCTTAAGAAATTCAGGGTTTATCTCTAGTGATCACTTTCAAACTCCTTGAGAAGAACAAAGCTAAACTCTTGAATCAAGCTGGGTCTGGGTCAAAACTCTGAACTCCTCCAACACCTAGAATCTAGGCTACCATACAATCTATCTTTAATTATATGCTGCCCTCCACACAGCTGCCAGGTTAAGTTCCCAAAACAGTGCCATAAAAGGGCAAGAAATGTTTCAGAAAATTAGAGAAAGACAAAAAGGAAAGCAGAGAAGTGACTAATATTTTTTTTCTAACTTTAAAATGTTTTGCATGCCTATCTTCATATAGGTAAAACCAGTGAAAGTACACCTCTATTTTTTTTAATTAAAAACAATTTTAAATTTTCAATTCAACAAAATAAGAATGTCCATAACACAGCATACTAAAATAGACGGTGCACATGAAACTGCAGATCTACTGTGTAAAGCTTGCTATTCCCTTCAATATACAACAAAGTTATCATGTAAATTTCTTTTTTCCTCTTTTTTTCTTCTCTCTCCCTCTCCCACCCTAGATATGGCTATCACTAGACACAAATAGGTGTGGAGATATAAATGTACACATGTATATGTACATATATCTCCACACACATATATATACCTATGTATGTGTGTGCACATATATTAAAGTGTATATACACATATGTATACATACATGCAAAATCATTCTATAAATACTTCTATTTATCCATTCTTTCTCTGGATACAAATAGTATCTTTCTTCATATGTCTTTTATTTTTACTTCTTAATATAATCTTTGCTATAACCAACCCCAAGCTATTAGAAATATAAAGAACACACTGTAAGACCTTCCCCACTGTACTTTGGGCAGGAAGAGCCTTACACACTGAGAGAGATTATCTGTGGTTCTGGAAGGCTATAGTTCACATAGTGGTAACAACTTTGTATATACTTTGCTTGGGGAAGAATGATTCCAGTGAATTCAATTTAAAAGAACAGGATTTTCAAAAGGGTGTGGCAAGATGTGCTATTGAAATAACAAATGGGAGACAGAGAAGAACTAGTGGCTGCATTTAGACTATACTCAGCAAAGAAACAATGGAGATAACCCGAGGCTTGCGCTTCTAAGATAAAAAATAATATTTCCCACATCAAAAAGGAGTGGGAAGTTACTAAATTGCAGAATGGCTGTTCACAACCTGCCTTAAGTTTAAAACAGACTTCTTCCTCCTACTGTGTTGGAGAAACAAGAGAATGAAATATAAAGGAGGTGGTAATATCCAGGTAGGGGATCCAAGGATGCTTACTGCCTAATATATTTTCTTGTTATGTTACCTTGGTACTCTGTTTCATTAAATGCTTTTTGCATTTAATTAATTAATAATTTTTTCATGCTTCAGTTGGCTTAGTCTGTCAAAGTTTCATTTCACTGAAGAACTATAAGCCTGAATAGATAAGGAAATAGAAACTAAGAACATGGCTAGGACTGAGAAGCAGGCTACAAGTATTTGGGGGGCCATTAGTATTCTAGAATATTTAATTCCCCATTAAATGAATATTGTTTTCATTGAATTAAAAGCCATTTGAATAGGTTAATATCTCTATCTGCAGACACATCAATATTGATTCTAATAATCAATTAACATATATTTAGTAAGACTTACTATGTGCCAGTAACTGTTAAATACTAAGAATAAGAAAGAGGGCAAAAGTAATCTCTGTCCCAAACGAACTTCCATTCTAATGGGGGAAACAACATGCGTACATTTACATACAAGAAATGGAAAATGTAGGTGTTAAGCTTAAAGGGGAAGCCAGTACAAGGTGGTCACTTTGAATAGTATATTTTATTGTTTTTAATTCAGTACCACTAGCATTAACTGAACGAACGAATAAAACAAACAAACAAACAAAAACTCTACCGATATTATCTTAGGAATCTCAATTTCCTTGTTTGGGCTGGATGATCTCTGCCTATAACATGCTGTTGTCTTCCCTCCAACCTAGAATGATAAAAATGTCACTCATTTATCAAAGTAGATTGGTAATATATCTTCAAAAATTCCAGCATTCCCAACTTTTAGTAGGTTTTTTTTTTCATTCTTAAAAAAGGAGGGATGAATCTCTAAGGACAGTTGAAGCCACATAGCAGCTAATTCTTACTGTGATTTATTGTTTGTTTCAATCAATGAATCAATCAATAAGAATCAATTGAGTTCCTCCTGTGTATCAAGGACTGGCTCAGTACTGGGGATATAAATATAAATTTGTCCCTTGAATTATATTTTTATTCTGTAATTTATTATGTTATGACCTATAAGAGCTTATAATCATAGTATAGTGAACAAAAAGACAGGCTTGCAAGCAGAAAATCTCCTTCTGACTACTAAGTGCTGGGGATACATGGAAAGGCAAAAATAGTCTGAAAGAACTACCATTCTAATGGGGGAAGCAATATGTAAATACATAGATACATATTAGCTGTGTGACTAAAGGCATCTCTCAGCCATAATATTCTAAGACTAAAAGTAGCAGAGGAGGTACCAACCTGCATTGGTAGAGGAGTTTCTGCAGCAAGGTGTTTTCTATACCAATGAAATAATAGCTTTGATCCCTACCTTATGGTCTATAAAGGATATCCTTAATATTGCTTTTAAATAATTTGTAATAATTTCTCTGTGACCCATTTTTAAATACATTTTGTGGTGTATTATATGATGCTGAGAAATGTGTATACTGTGTTAAAATTCAGAAGATACTATATCTTACAAAACCTATTTTTATAATAAATTTCTATAGTTTCCTTTTTATTTATCTTTCTGTTAGATTTATCCAGATCTGAGAAAGGAACATTCAGGTCTCTTCCAATTACTGTGTTATGATCTATGTCTTGTTGTAATTTGCCTGACTTTTTTCTGTGTAAATGTATGTGCTATAATATTTGGTACACATATACTTAATATGAAATATTACTATCTATAGTGCCTTTAAGCAAGATAGTTTCCTTGTTTATCTTTCTTGACATTTTGAATTTTTATTTTTGCCTTGTTTTATTCCATGATGGCCATTTTTGTCTTTTTGGAATCAACTGATACAGTGTAAATTTTATTCTAGTTTCTCATTTTCATTCATTTATTTTTAAATATATTCTGGCATGTGGTAAATTGGTACTATTTTCTTATCCATTCTGCATTCTCTTTAATTTTACTGGATTGTTTAATCTGTTTATTTTAAAGGTTGTAATCATTTTCATTGTAACTTTTCCTCCATTTATTTCTTTTGTATTAATTTTTATACTTTTAATTCAGCACTATTTTTTTATACTGTGATTAGTTGTGCTTAAATAAATTTGTTCCTAGTCTATTCTCACAAACTTTCCTCAACACTTCCTTTTACTTGACTTTATTTAAATTGCTAGTTTCTTTCTTTCTTTCTTTCTTTCTTCCTTTCTCTCTCTCTCTCTCTCTCTCTCTCTCTCTCTCTCTCTCTCTCTCTCTCTCTCTCTCTCTCTCGTTTGTACATTTCTCCTTCCTGTTTTGATCTTTCTTATTCCTATTTAGGTAAAATGTGGTTCAAAATCCTTATTCCTTATTTTCCTTCTATCTTAAATCAAATAACCTTCTTTTGTACTGCATTTTTTCTAAGAAGAATTCATTTACTTTGTCTTTTTTTATTTCCATTCCTTTATAGGCTGTTTTGAATCTATTATCTTCATCACAGATTATCCACTAACATGTTACTTTTTTATTCTATTCCCCAGGAAATATATTTTATATTTTGAAATATAAAAATTAGGCTCTCTCTCCGATTCCACTTTTTGACCAGTACATTTTAAGATCACACTCCAATCTTCTTTCCTTTTATTGTTTTTTAAATTTATTTATTTTCATTTTGGAAGTAGGGAAGCTTTGTGGTTCCTTTTGCTATACTTTACTCAGAAATAGATTCAAATATATGTAAAAACAAATAAGAGATCTCTCTGATTTTCAAAAAAAAAGTTGGAATATTGAGCCTTATAAAAATTTGTAACAAGTATTTAACTCTCCCATTAGATGGATCAAAACAGAGAGTCAGATCCTCTTTTTTTTGCCCTGAATGCCTTCCTCTCTTTCCCACCTGCTACTCTCCTCTGCACTCCTCTCCACCCCAGTCAGAAAAGTTCTTAGTGGGAAACATGGATTTGGGACAACATTTCACAAATGTTTCAATCCATGGCTAATATGTAAGCCTATTGCGACATAGCTGGAAAATTCTTATCCTTATCCTAGTCCTTATTCAGGTATCTGCTCAAAAAGTTATCATGTCCCTGTAGGTATATCATATTCTAGGGCTAGCAGTATCATGTTGTTATCATATGGAATAAAGAAGGAAGCTCTGATTGAGGGACTGACTCCCTCAGTCTATGCAAATAGGCAGATACAACCCCATCTGTAACTTGATACATATATTTCAGGGAGTTATCTGAATCACTTAGAAGTTGCAAGTGAATTGTCCAAATTCATACAACTGGTAGCTATCTCAGTTCACTCATGCTTAGAATTCTAACCACTATACTACCCTCTCTCTAAGAAGTATCATAGAATCATGGAATCATAGTTTTGATCATTGGAATGGATCTTGGAGATCTAGTGCAACTTCCTCATTTTTAAATGAAGAGACAGGGTCTAACTAGCAGAATTGAAATTTGAACCTAAATCTCCCAACCCTAAAGCTAAATAATCTTCTTATTTTCAAATGAATTAGATGGCAAGCTACTTGAGGTCAGAATCTCTATTGCATCTCTCTTGGCATTTATCCACATAGCATGTATCATATAGGTAAATAATAACTGTTCACTGAATAATATTCTCTGATGCTTTTTCCATTACATCATTATTTGTAAACAGGCAGGAATCTGGTTAGAATACAGGCAATTTTTCTTACTAAGCTTCCAGTGCTCTAAGCCACCAGAGACCAGTCTCTGGGAAAGTAGGAATAGACTGCTGGACTCTCTCCCTCTTTCTTTATTATTCATTTACTTTTAACTTTCATTTTAAAAAAAATGAAGTTCCAAATTCTCTCCCTCCAGACCCTTCTCCACCCACTGAGGAATCAACCAACATTATGTCCATTATACTTTTTTTTTTTTAAAGTGTTTGCCAACTTGCAAAAAGGGGCTGGCTAATAGAACTTGGGAGGTGGATGGAGTTTGCAACCCACACATGAGACAGCTGTGATACTAGCAGAGAAAGTTCAGGGTCTTTCTGATTCACATGCTGCAGGGCAGAAGTTAATTATCTCGTGGATCCGAGCAGAACTTTTCCCCTGTGGTATGTTTGTGGGCCATTAGGAGCATCAGGAGGAGCCCGCATTTCCTTCCCTGATGGGCAGAATTTAGTGTTGCCTGTTGTCAGACAACACCATTCCCTTAGCTGGACCATTACTCTGTTCTGGCCCAGTGGACTCTGGCTTCCTGGGCCACTTTACTTTGCTCGAGAAAATCAAAAGCCCTTTCTCAAGGGGCCTTGTCTGCTTTTTTTCTCCCCTATCCTCAAATCTAGGTCTTGACTGCTTCCCCAATACTTTAAGATATCCAATAGCCCATGTCCAAAGCAGAACAGAAGCAGTGCTATGCAATTGGGACTTGGTACCTCTTTTTAACTTTTGGAATTTCTCTCCACCTTCATGATCCTGAGGTTGGGATGTGACCACAATTGCTGTGTCTCTCCAGTCCTCTATAAAGAAATAGAGTTATGGAGCCAAACTCTGGGTCTTTAAGCAAACCTTACAAAAAGCCTCTTTTCTAGCCCCATCTCTACTTTTGTTTCTTGTAAATTGAACCATTCTTAGGCACTCTCCAATGTAGTGACTTCTTTGGCAAATATTTACCAGTTTGGAAAAATAGTGGAGGTGGCTGGCCAGTCTACTGGTTTTGGATATGATCTAAACAGACTAGAAATAGGAGACATTAGCCTTGAATAAGCTAAGTCAAGAATTTTCAGAGAGTAGGTTCTTGTAGCAAGTTTACAAGATTTAGCTGAAGAGGTACCTATAAGTAAATTAATGCATTTAGTTGTAACAACAGAATTGATGATGGCCTAAAAGTAATGGGGATATCCCCTCCCATTCAAGTGTGTCAGGTCTGGGCTCAGATAAAATATTGGGTTTACCTAGAGAAAAAAAATCGCTTAAAGTTTAGTAATAAAGTCTAGGATCTCCCCAAAAGAGAGTATAAAGATTTTCAATATATAATGTAGACCAGGTAGAGTGGACAGCTACTGATTTCCTTCACAAAGAAGAATTAATTGAAACACAAAACACAAACATATATTGAAAACGATAAAAACATGGTATACAACTTACCTAGATGATACAATAAACTCTTATTATTTGTGAAAATTATCATAGTTACTGTAAGAGTGACTCTTCCCCTCCTTATAGGAAATCCAAGAGAGAGACTGAGAAGATCTTGACTAGTTTAATGGATGGAGAGAGATAGCCAGAGGATGGAATCATTGTTTTTAAAGTCTACTTTTGCAACCAGTGACCAATCTTGTTTGATGCAATCCTCTCCCTCTGCTACTATCATTAAGGCTAAAAAAATTGTATCATCCTTAAGTTCATTAGTACTGAGAACATGTCCCGAAAGGGGTCGGTGGAATTCAGCTTCATCCATGTTCATCCCCATGAGGTATGCTACAATCTAATACCCAGCACACAAAATACTTAGTGAATATCTACTATGCATAAGACCCTTCTTGTTGTTGTCTGTCCTTCCTTCTCCAAGAGGACCATGACATCAGGGAGGTGATGCCATGAACATGCAAGTGAATTAAAGTGAGGGAGAGCTGGGCAAAGTCACCAGCCTCATTTTCCCTCCAGAGACATCTGAGTCCAGTGGCCAGACATACATCAAAAGGACTGGAGATGGTCCTGGATAAAATTGGAAACCTTGGCCTTTTTCAACTAAGGTCTTCAATAGGTCTCAGTTTGAGTGAGGCAGCACCCTCAGTAATTAAGGCTAGGTAATAATTGAGGCAAAAAATCTCTTCTTTCACCTAGTCAACAGATAGATACATAGACACACAGATAGACACTCAGATATATCATACATAGATATATACATACATAAATACATAGATATATACATAGATTTATACATACATAAATACATAGATACACAGATAGGTACATAGATACATAGATAGATACACAGATATGTGGATACATACATAGATACATATATACACAGATACATACATAAATACATAAAAACACAGATACACAGATATGTAGATAGATAGATACATACATACACAGATAGATACATAGATAGACAGATAAATAAATGAATAAATAAATCAGGGAGGAGAAGACACTCAGAGTTTTTGGTCAGAGCAGAAATGATTGCTATTTACATTCAATCTGAGTTGATCAGGACCCAAACAATGACCAAATAGGACTTGGTCAGGGACCTTATTGGAGGCCAGTCAATGAGAATTGAAATAGTTTTGGTTTCAGGCATGGTCCTTAAGAAAGAAGTCTAGCTGGTAAAGTCCAAGATATCTTGGAAGGGTTAATGGAGGATGTCAGTCCTACAAGAATTTGTGAAGCATCTCCTATGTACAAGATATAAAATTGGACTTAGAAGATAGGGTCTGAATATCCAATCAGATGCTTATTATCTATGTAACCTTGGACAAATTACTTACTCTCTGAAAAGCAAGAGGATTGATTGTTCTCCATCAATTCTAATGTCACTTCCAGCTCTAAATACTAAGTCTATACTTGTCCTCAAGGAGCTTACTGGAATCTGGCTCAGACAATGAGATGTGGACATAGAAAAAAAAATTGCATAGTCTCATACAATTTTAGTTTTGCTCATGACACTTCTTATATCGTCTACTACCAGTCACAATTTATAGATGTCTCCAAGCTCAGCCAAGTGATATTCAGTGGGAAATTCACAGTTGTCATAGGGAGGGCTGGCATACTGCTCACCATTTCTCCCGCCTCCAGCCCAACTATCCCCTGTTCAGGCAGCATTGTATAACTAACAGAACACTTCTCACAGACCAATAGAAGAGAGAACAAGTTGTCCATCAATTCTAGAATTTGAAACCCCCATGGGGCTCTGGAGAAAGAATATTAGTGGCCTGGAGAAATGACTACACAGACAATTGGCTAATACTCAAGCAAGTTCCAACCTAGAATTCTGCATTAATCAATCTACAAGAAGCACAATGTGAGGGGCAGGGAGGGGAAGAGGAAAGGAATAGAGGGAGGGGGACAACGAGAGGATAAAACCAGCAGACTAGGCAGCTGCTAAATTTAGCCAGGTCCCCAAAGCCAGAGTTAATTAAATTAATCCTGCACCCCCTAGGCCGAGTTCCCAAGTGGATTTTTCTGTTTCTAGCCCCAATCATATTATAACAGGGGCATCAAAACGTTGATCCTCTTGACAGGTGCCCCAGGGCTTCTCCTATGGTGATTTTGCTGCAAACAGAACCACTTTCACAGCTGCCCTCACCTCTGCTGCAGGAATAGGGAGGTAGGGCAAATGCAGTATATGCAAGTATATCCAGCAGAGCTGGACCACAAGGTTTCCCTTCCCTCCAGTCAGGGAGGGAGCACTGGACCTGTTGTGGCTGGGATTGGCCACCTCCTGTCTTAAAGGAGAAGCATACTCCACGTCAAACAATGACTCTAGAAAGATTCCTTCCAGAGTAGACCCTCTGTGGTAGTGACACATACACATCCACCTTTCACACACATGTAGCACTTTACAGGTTTCTATCTTTCACATGTGCATAGCACTTTACCATTTTCCACTCTTCACACACATGTAGCACTTTACAGTTTTTCACATTTACAGTTTTCCACCTTTCACACACATAGGACTTTACAGTTTTTCATCTTTCACACACATGTAGCACTTTCTGGTTTTCCACCTTTCACGTGTGTAGCACTTTACAGTGTCTTATGTTTCACACATGTGTAGTACTTTACAGTTTTTTACCTTTCACATACATGTAGCACTTTAGTTTTCTACCTTTCAAATGCTGATAGCAGTTTACAATTTTCCACCTTTCAGACATGTGTAGTACTACAGTTTTCCACCTTTGTAGTTACATTGTCTGAGTGAAAAGTCCTGAGAGATAGGCAATGTCAGGATAATGATGCCAATTTTTTTGAAGATGAGGAAACTGAGGTTCAAACTGTTAAATGGCTTGCCCAAGATCATGTAGCTGATAGAAAAGCCAATAATTGTAGCCAGACTTTGTTATTTTAAGCTCAATGTTCTTTCGATCACACCATGCAACCTATCCCTACCTAAGCTCCTCATCAATATCACCACCAACATCTAACAATTATGAAGGCCTTTATATTGGAGCATGAAGTCCTGTCCAAGAGAAACCCTGGTGAAGACATTCGATATTTTCAGAGGGACAAGCTAGTTTGCCAGCCCTGTTTTAATAAGTTTTTTTTTTCATTCTTCATCCTCCAAGCCCTCTCTTATTCTTTCAGTTCTGGACATAAATGGAAGTGGGGTCAGCTTAAATTAAGAAATTGTCTATTGTGAAGAATCAGATAATGAAGGAGGTTATTGAATTACCAGCTGTCATGAGAGAAGTATTCAGAAACACACATATAGCAACACCATGACACACAACCCAAACAAAACAGCATTCCTTTATAGACTGGCACAGTGTAGATATAATATTGAACTTGAGAGTCAAGAAGCCTGGATTCAAATCTAGTCTCTGTTCTGGCTGGGAACAGCCAGTTATATGACCCTGCAGTTGTTCTTCAATCATTTCAGTTGTGTCTGACTCTGACTCTTCATGACCTCTTTTGGGGTTTCCTTGATAAAGATACTGTAGTAGTTTGCCATTTCCTTCTCCATCTCATTTTACAGATGAGGAAACTGGGACAGAGTTAAGTGACTTGTTTAGGTTCACACAGCCTAAGAAGTTTCTGAGGCTTGATTTGAACTCAGGAAGATGAGTTGCTTGGACTCCAGGCCCAGCACTCTGAACTATGACACACTAGCTGTTGCTAGCTTCAATTGTCTAAGTCTCAATTTCCATGTATGTAAGCTTTTAGATAAGCACATTGCTACCACAAGACTGTTTTGTATCCTTTAAATCACTCTTTATATGAGTTATACTCAATAATTCCTTCAACATACCTTGTTCATTGATTATGTTGATAAGGTCAAGAGAATAATGACCTTAGAGCCAATGAGTTCAAATCATACCTCTGACGATTACTGCCCTGCAAGATTGGGTAAATCACTTAAATTTTTCTGGGTTTTTCTGTAAAATAAAGGGGTTTCACTGTGGTTCCTTCTAGGTTTAAATCTATGGTCATATGGGACCAGCCCTATATTAAGCAATGTGGAGAATACAAAAATATAAAAGGTAGACTCAGTGTCCTTGAATGTAGAAACAAGGAGGCAGCATATTGTAATAGAAAAAATCAAGACAGAAAAGCTTTCTGATTCCTCCTTGACACTTACCAGTTATGTGACTGTTTCAGGTTATTTAGCCACACCGAACCATTTCTCATCTGTAAAATGGAGATAATACCAGCTGCTGTACTTAACTCATGGGGCTATTGTGCAGCTATAATGAAAGAATGTCTTCATTTCATTTTGAAATCCTTAAAGCATTGCATAAATGGCTGCTATTGATATTAGAGTCTACCTGAAGAGCCAGACCATTCACTCCTAAAACAGTCAAATGAGAATCCCTTGTGCTATTATTTCTCAGTACTTCCTGCCTATCTATCCTACTAGTCTAAAGAGGCTTCTTATGGTCAGAAAGAAGAAAGAAAGTGGGGATAAGGGTAGATGTGGCTGGCTAAAGAAAGAAAGGAATAGTGTCCTAAAAATCAGTCTTAAAAGCCCATTCAAGTCCAAAAATTTACATGATTACTTACAGATACAGACTTAATTCAAACAGCCATTTTCAAAGTCCTTCTCCTCAATTACCCCCACCCCAATAGTCAATTTTAGATTACAAACATAAAACAGAACAATGTCCATGCCAGTAAGAGATACTGCTTCCAGTTGGCAGCCCTGGGCATGTATGCCAGGAAAAGGCATCTCATGGACTGCCCTGAGTCTCATCTTCCCGGCTCTCTCCCTTTGCAGCTGCATTAGAAAATCCACTGGATTTATTTAACAAAATAACCTGGATTAGGGCACTGAACTAGGAGCTAGAAGCCTTGGGTTTAAATTGCAGATATGCTACTAATTTGCTGTAATCTTGCTTGGTAAAGTCTTTTTTTTTTTACTCATTTATAAAATGAAGAGGCTGGATTAGATCATTTGTAAGGGCCATTTTAGCTCTGAAAAAATCTATGAACCTAGAAATCTTTTCATTTATGGTGCTTCCTTTCCCATTCAGCCCCTGCCTTTCCCCCTTTCAGCCCTTCTTAGCCCCCCCTTTCCCTAAGAGGTGAGGGAACAGCAACCATTGGTTGCTGGAGGGGTCTGGGGGAGGGAGAACCTCCTAGCTGAGCTCTGGCCTAGCTGGAGCTGTCTCTAGAGCAGCTGAAGGTCAAGGAGAGGGCTGAGAGGTAGGATGGCCCTCTGGTTCCTAGGGAAAGCTTCTCTCCTCCCTTCCCCATTCTGTCCAACTAAAGGAAAAGGCACATCTGCCAAAGATGACCCAGAAATCCTACTCTCCAGCAACACGGGCAGGCTTTCCCCCCATTGTCTTTTCTTTTTTTTCCTTTTTTTTTTTTTTTCTTTTGTCCTTTCAAAACTCGGTGGTGAACTATCTCTAGGAGCCTTAGAAGATGTCTACTTAATTACACACACATCGAAATGTTGCTACTGGCTCTCAGGGTTTATGGAATCATTTCCTCTTTCCTCCTCCATTCCTCTCTTCCCCCCTTTCTTCTTTTTTCTCCTTTCCTCACCACCTCCTTTCACTTCTCACTTCTCCCTTTCTTCATGTACCCCTCTCTCTCTATCTCCCTTTCCTATTTCCATCTGCCTGCAAAAAGTCCCTAATGGTTTATAATCTGAGCTTCTGTGTTCTAGAGCACCAAACAATAAGTTTATATTTTAATAAGATTTCACAGCCCTTTCTCCATTTTCAGACCAAACCACAAGTCATTAGAGTAATTGTCTCCACATTACACTTTACAATTTATAATTTACATTAGCACTTTTTTTTGTTCTCTTTTATTGTCCTGACTCAGTTTCCCTAATTATTCTTATTCAATCCTGCCTTGGTTTCCCTGCTTCTCAGTTCTGCAAAACCTCTCCTCCCTCTTTATCAGAATACTTGATAAGCATAAAAGATCTTAAGTTTTAGAATATCAGAATGCCACTTCCTATCCCAAACTATTGGAATGTCAGATACAGTCTTATCAAGATGCTTCTCCCCGAGTCTGGGGTGCCTCCTCCTGATTATGTCATCCCATCTCCTGAGCTCACCCCACCCAGTAAGAGTCCTCCAGCTTTCAGCACCCTGACTCCACCCCTACCTCAGTCTACCCTCTGCATCTGAGTCACTTATATATACATTGAAAACTCTGATGGTTTGCTGGATTCTTGGAAACGAATTTCTCATTAACCCTGGGACCAAACCATGGATCCAATTTGATCCCAGTATGTCTCTCCATTAAATAAATTATTAAATACTCTCTAATCTCTATCCTGCTCAGTTTCTCTGGCATTACACAATTATTAGGTGTTTTTAAATGAGCAGTCAATCTTCGCATCCATATAAGTAGCATTCCTCAAACCCAGTTAAAAGAATGGCTAAAGACCATCTTTCTTTAGGAGGAATGGACATCTAATAAGTTCATGAGTTTTCCTGATATTTATTATACTCCCCAAAGCTAAATGTTACTTGAGTTAAACTAGGCTCTCTGCCTGGATATGAGACATTTCCACATGAAGGTGCTGGCAGAGTTTTTGAGTGACCTATAAGACTTGTAAAATTTAAGCTAGCTTACAGATGCAAATACTCTCACTTATTAATGATCACCAAATGGCCTATAAGCTAGGTAACAATTAGCTCTTTTGTTACCAGTGAAAACGGAGGAGGATAGAAGAAGAGGATAGAAATTTGCTAATTGCTCTTCCCGGGGAGGACATTAGCCTTCTGTCTTTAGCAGTGATATATGTGTGTGCTAATGTGGAGAGGAAGGGGGCCTTGGGGACAGACCTGGACTAGAGGTCAGAAAGCCTCTGCAGTGTTCTATTTCTGCCTATATCCTTGAGATTTTTTTTTCTGCAAAATACGTAACCCCACCTTATCTCTGAGCCCCCACCTGAAAAATAGGAATACTAATATCATACCACCTGTCCTCTTGGGGCTGATGGTTCACCTTCTAGCAAATCTAATTTCTGAGTTAGCAGAGAGAATGCTTATGCTGCTCAGTTCTTAGGCCCACATGCTCATTCTTCTTTGTTTTTGATAAAATCAAAGTTTGTGTGAAGATAGTTATATCCCAACATCCTTTTATTGACTATCAGAAATTCAAAATCATTGAATTAGAATCAGAGGATTTCAAGCAGGAAAGAGCATTATTGAACACCTGTATTCACTCTTTCATTCTCCAGAGGAGGAAAAATGAAGCAAAACACTTTGCCCAAGGCTACCTACCCAGACAAGTAACACCCTATGTTTCATTTTAGTCCACAAGGAAGAAGGAACCCAGTCCTCCACAGTATAGAATATTCTCAACACAAAATTCCAAGGACAAGGGAAATTTGTCTTCAGGAGCCCAGTCTTCCCTTTCTGTGCTTTTGTCTGCCTTTCTAGAATTCCATTTTGTCTCTTTTTAGGCAGTCGGGACTCCCTTTTCTTTATCAAACCCTGATCTTGGGAAGGATAAGAGAATATTAGAATTGGAAGCTGAAAAGAAACTTAGCAGAACTTAGCAATATACCGATCTACCTCTCTCCTATTACAGAGAAGAAACAGGTTCACAGAATTTAAATGATTTTTCCTAGCATGGAGCCACAATGATGATGACTTTGCTCTGTCCCATATTGAAGAAAGTAGCTTGGTCGGTATTTGACCCCAGGTTCTTTCACATCAGATCCAGTATTCCTCCCACCATACCTTGCTGCCTCTTCTAATCGCTGCCATGCACACCTGCTACTCTGTTCTCTCTGCCAGGGAAATTTGGATTTTAAGCCTCATCACTAATTATAAAAGCAAAGGCTTTGCCTTCTGTTCGAGGTATTTGAGGCATCATCAAGGAGATGGAGAGGAGGTAAGGGGGTGGAGTGGGGATGAGGACACATTCCTGAAATCAACCTGGCTATTCTCTAAGCTGATTACTTCTGTTTCTTAGTTCTCAGTTTCTTCATCTGTCAAATAACTGGAATAAATGTTCTAGAAGTAAAACCAGTTCATTTTCTTAGATCCTCCTCCTTTAGGCATATCTCTGAAGACAATGAAGCCCAAGGGAAAAAGTATGCTCTGGTCCTCAAACCCACTTTGGATACTTCATTCACAGCTTTCTTTGCAGAAGCCCCAGGCTCCAGCATAGGCCAGAGCAGCCAGAGAACAGATGGTGAGATGGAGAGGCAGTTGCTTAGCAACTGGGGCTAGGGTGGTAGTGAGCAGAAAAGTGGGAACTGGAAGAAGAGAGATGGGCATCCTCAGGAAAAGGGATCTTTGGCTCTTCTGTTGGGCCACATCCCTAGGTGAACTTTCAATCCAATTCAATTTGACAAACACAATTAAATGCCTACTTTGCATGAGGCTTTGAACTTTGCACAAGACATCCTCTGTGACCCTGGCAAACAATTTTGGTGAGCCTGTTTTTCCCTGCTTTATGCCTTGGTTAATGTTGAAATTCAGAGAAAAGTTGGATACTTATGTCTGTAATTGTGTTTATCATGATCTTTCCATGAACTTAATGCAAGGGGACATCTTGCTGAAAGAAAAAAAAAAGAGCACTTAAAAGTTATGTCTTGTTCCATCAAGTCAAATATTTTTCCAGTTATGCCATATGGCTACAAACCATGGAAGATCCTGTTCCAAGAAATAAAACCATAGGTGGCTCAAAAGAGCAACAAAAAGACCCTCTCTGGAGACATATGTAGATTGTGGCAACAATTGCCTTTAAAAAGTGGAAGCCTTAGGAAATGTATGACCAGAAACAGGTGAGTTGGTCATATATTGAGAATGAGTGATAACAGAGGCACAGCCCAAGTATCCTGCTTGAATCCATGAAACACTTGCTCATAGTTGATTATCCCCTGATCCCCTGAAACAGAGGCAGGCTTTTATAACATGTTGAATGAGAACTATTTAGATTGGTAGAAAGATGTAGACAGGACTGAAAAATTGAAACTGGAGGAGATTGGCCCTGGTGGAGGCAGCAGCCACATTGATGAGATATCACCTCCATCCTCAGCCTGCTACTCATTCAGTATCTCTCCTTCATCAGCTTTCAGTAAGTTCTATGACTGCTGAAGCTACAGGATTCTAGTAAGATAATGTAGGTGTTTCATCAGTACTAGGAAAGACTGGGATTTCTTTCTTCTCCCTAGAGCATGGTGCTAACCCAGACTGGGACAATTTTCACAAAACAGCCATGAGAACATCCAAGATACAAGACCTTTAAGAAATATTGCTTTATAAAGAAATAATAATAATAGCTAGCATGTGTATAATACTTTAAGGTTTATGAAGTGCTTTATATATTTCATTTAGTCATACTTTGCCATATATGTATAAAGTCTCAGTTTTCAAAGAACTTTTACATTCATTATTTCATGATTCTTACCATAACTCAGTAAGACAGTTAGAGGGAGTATTATTGAGCTTGTTTTACAGATTAAAAAACCAAAAACCCCCAAAAAACTAAGGTCTTTTTTTTAAATTTGGAAGGCAGGAATCAATCAGGGTAATTATTATTGTTCTCATTTTATACATTAAAAAATTGAGGTCTTTTTTTGTTGTTGTTCATGCAAGAATTTGTTTTTCTTGATTGTACATATCTATTAAAAAGGTTTTTCCCTTTTTTTCTTCCATCGGGGAGGGAGGAAAGGCAAAAAGAAGACAAAATAGATTTTATTGAAAGAAAATCTAATTTAAGATAAAAATATATTTGTGCCCAAAGAAAGATGAAATTGGGGGTAAGGAAAGGGAAATGGTTTGCTCAGGATCATATAGCCAGCATTTGAACACAGGCCTCCTGAATGCACATCCCAACACTTTCCTTTAAACTATGCTCTGGGCTGACACCCAAATTTTAATTGTCTAACACAGAGCTTCGATAGCTAGAAAACATAATCAGGAATAATTGAGTTCAAATTTAATCTCAGACATATTATTAGATTGTGATTCTAGTTGAATTTGCCTCAGTTTCCTCAACTGTAAAATAGAAATAATAAAAGCATTGATCTTCCAAGATTATCATAAGGACAAATAAAATATGTATAATATTTGTAAAATAGTTAGCACAGAATCTAATAAATGCTTGTTACAAAGAAAAAATTAGAAAGAAAAAAAAGATACAGTTCCTGTCTTAAAGGCAATTATAATGTGGTAAAAGGAGACAATGCACAATATCAAACACAATCACCTCTCATTTTTGGTTCTACCATTTAACCATTTATAAATATTCAGCTAGGAATGGAACAGCTAGCCCCAGCACATTAAGGCTATTCTATCATCAGGGATCCAGTGTGTGCATTTCAGTGTCAATGTCAGAAGACTCAATGGTGCATAATTATGAAGCAAAGAGATTTTAGGCTCTCTCTGGAGTGTCTATTTAAAACATGTTCCTCAAATAGAATTGCATTCAGACATGGTGGGTATGCAATGGGACCATATTCAAGGTGCCATTCTACAAAATAGCTTCAATGCCCTTAGTCCAATCTGAATAAGATTATAAAAATCCACCCCCCCTAAGAGGAGGGAGGCTATTCTAGCCCTGGAATGGGAATTGGCAGAAGAAGCAAAGGATAGAGTTCCTTTGGGCTTAGGTCTAGACAGAGAATGTAAATTACAGAATTCACAGGGTCTAGAAGTCATCTTATTCAATCTCATTTTACAGATGAGGAAATCGAGACTCAGAAAGAATAAGTGATCTTCCAAAAGTCACACCAACAATAAGTTATGACTTAAACAGTGGTCTTTTGATTCCAAATACAACTGTCCCATAAAGACTCAGTTAAACCTAGAAAAGAAATAAAATTACCCCCAGAACATGTCCTGCCCCCACCCCATCCCCTTCTAAAACATAATCATCTAGACTAGGGATGTTTAACCTTTTTAGGGTCATGGATCCCTTTAGCAGTCTGGTGAAGCATCTGAATTCTTCCTCAAAATATTGTTTTTAAATGCATAATATCTAATATTAGACTGCAAATGAAATCAATTGCACAAGTACACTTATGAAAGTATGTTTTAAAATAAGTTTAAAGACCCCCCAAGTTAAAAATCTTAGATTTGGATCATGGAATCAAACTTAATTAGAAACAGGGGCTACTAAACTATATAAAAGAATTCCAGTAGACCCCATGTTGGCTTAGTTTTAAAATGTAATATTATCTATAATAATATCTACCTATTTTCATTATATTTTTATTTATTTTGTTAAATATTTACTAATTACATTTAAATCTGGGACAAATTTGGGAGTATTGTGGCCTCATGCAGTAATTGCTAAGACCTTTTCAGTCTTAAACATTCTATTATCTACATGTCTTTATTCCACCAAAAGAGATATTTTGACTATTTTTGATTACTTCTGGCAACCTCTGAATCAAGTAATTGCTTTCTAGAAAAATATCTTCAATTACCCATTCTTGGTGATAGAGATAACTTTCCAATCCTTCTCAGTTTTCAGGATGATTACCCTCACTCTGGAAGGATATAGAAGTGGCCTGAGCTTCTGGAGTGAACTGATCAGGGAGTTCTAATAGATAAATATACAGTTTTGCCAGAAATTCCTTTTTGATAAGATAAGGAGGCATGTATTCATATATATAGGGCTGGTCATGGAATGTCTGAAATAGTACTGGGAAGTGGATATTATTAACCCTGAAACCTATGAATGTCAGGGAAAGGGGGTTAAGGGAAAAGGAAGGAAAAGGGTCATATTAATCCCAGACTAGAAGGGCAACTGTGAAATGTGTGGTCCTTGACCAAGTAACCAGGTGTCAAAGGAAGTAACATATTGAGTTTAGACCCACAATTCTTAATCTTTTTTGTGTCTTAAGCCCTTCTGGCAGTCTGGCAAAGCCTATAAACACCTACTGAGAATAATGTTTTTAATTACATGAAATAATGCATGGAATTACAATGAAACCATTTTTATTGAAATATATTAATAACTTTTTAAAAAACTTCACAGATCTCAACTTAAGAAGCCTTGGTCTAAGCTATTATAGACAAGCTGATCAGCCTAAACTGGAATCTCACCATTTTTGTTTGCCCATTGTGAGATCAGTAGGAGAAGGAGAGATTTGAGATTTTAAGATGTGTGCCACAGAGATCTAACTGGTCACATTCAGAGAATAAAGAATCAGTGACAGCCTATACAAAAAGGGAAATCTAGTTTTTAAATGCAACACATATGGGTTAATATCACTCATTAATCATCACTGCATTCAGTGAAATATGTTTACCACAACTTACCCATATTCTCTTTTATGAGAAGTTGAATAAACAGGAGATATTTCCAGTTGTATATCATGAACTGAATGTACTTTAGGAATGTCAGGTTTTTGTTGTTGTTGTTGTTTTCCAGTGAAGCACAGATCTAATCATTCATTCTCTTTGCTCTGAAAAGTCCTGAGCCTCTCTGTTACCCCTAGGATCAAGCATAAGTTTCTACATATGGAATTTGAAGTCTTTCAAAACCTGCTTCCAATTTGTATTTTCACCTTATTATACATTATTCCTCTTCACTTTCTCTGCAGTCAATCAAATTAACATTCTTGTTGTTCCTCAAAGAAGATATTCCATTTCCACCTCCATACCTCTGCCCAGATTAGTCCCCCATTTCTGGAATGATATTCCTTCTCAATTCTACTTCTTTTAAACCCTAATTTTCTTCAAAGTTCACCTCCTTCTAAATGAAATCTTTGCCAATCTTTCCCCCTCCTAAATTACCTCATATTTTTTGTTTCCTCTATTAGAAAATAATTCTTTGAGTGATATTATAAGAAAATTAGAAGAATATAGGATAGTTTACCTCTCAGATCTGTGGAAGAGGAAGGAATTCATGACCAAAAGACAACTGAAGATCAGTATTGATCACAAAATAGATAATTTTTATTATATCAAGTTAAAAAGATTTTGATACAAACAAAACTAATGCAGACAAGATTAGAAGAGAAGCAATAAAATGGGTAAAATATTTTCATATTCAAGGGCTCTGATAAAGGCCTGATTTCTAAAATATATAAATAATTGACTCAAATTTATAAGAATTCAAGCCATTCTCCAACTGACAAGTGGTCAAAGGATATGAACAGACAATTTTCAGATGAAGAAATTTCTAATCATATGAAAAGATGCTCTAAATCACTATTGATCAGAGAAATGCAAATTAAGACAACTCTGAGAGACCACTACACACTTCTCAGTTTGGCTAGGTTGACAGGAAAAGATAATGACAAATATTGGAGGGGATATGGGAAAACTGGGACTCTAATACATTGTTGGGGGGAACTGTGAATGGATCTAATCATTCTGGAGAGCAATTTAGAACTATGCCCAAAGAGTTATCAAACTGTGATCCAGCAGTATTTCTGCTGGGCTTATATCCCAAAGAGATCTTAAAGGAAGGAAAGGAACCCACATTGTGCAAAAATGTTTATGGCAGCCCTTTTTGTAATGGCAAGAAAGTGGAAACTGAGTGGATGCCCATCAATTGGTGAATGGCTGAATAAGTTATGGTACATGAATGTTATGGAATATTATTGTTCTATAAGAAATGATTAGCAGGATGATTTCAGAGAGACCTGGAGAGACTTACATGATGCTAAGTGAAATGAGCAGTCAGGAGATCATTGTACATGGCATTCATGGCAAGATGATCAATTCTGATGGCGTGATTCTTTTCAACAATGAGGTGATTCAGGCCAGTTCTAATGATGTCATGATGAAGAGAGCCATCTACACCCAGAGAGAGGACTGTGGGAACTGAGTGTGGTTCACAACATAGCATTTTCATTCTTTCTATTGTTGTTTGCTTGCGTTTTATGTTCTTTCTCATTTTTTTCCAGTTTGATTTGATTTTTCTTGTAAAGCAAGATAATTGTATAAATATGTATGCATATATTGTATTTAACATATATTTCTATCTTATTTAACATATATTGGACTACTTTCCATCTAGGGGAGTGGGTGAAGGAAGGGAGGGGAAATTGGAACAAGACATTTTGCAAAGGTTAATAATAATAATAAAGGTTGAAGAATTATCCATGAATATGTTTTGAAAAACAAAAAGCTTTAATTTTAAAAATTGGCAAAAAAAAAAAAAAAAAAGGAAGAAAAAAAAGAATTATTTGAGGGTAAAGACTGTTTCATTATCTGTGTCTCCAATGCCTAGCCTGGTTTGGATATTTTATAGATGCCTGTTGATTATTTAGCGAGGTGTACTTTTTGAATATTTGAAGGAACTTCACATGAAAAAAGTAGCAGATGTTCTGCATTTTCTCTTTAGGAAAAGGTAAGCAGTAGGAATTTAGATTTTGGCTCAAAGTGAAGAAAAGCTTCCTAAGGGTTATAACTATCCAATAATGGAGTGGGTTGTCTGTAAGGCATTGGTTGCCATTCTACAAAAGGGTTCAATCAGAGCTGGGATGATTATGTTTCAGGGATACCATTAAAAGGGATGTCCTACACTAGGTAGGAACTGACACTAGGTGGTCTCTAAGATTTCTTCTATTTCTGAAAATGCTGTGCTACTATACATTATGTCAATGTTTCTCTGGCTTGATAATAAAAATACTTTTAATTTTCTCCAACTGGTATGATTGCTGACTGGAGGAAAAGATGCAGGAAAGAGAGTCTGATAGTGCAAATTAATGCCAGGTTAGCTGTCAGCTACACTCCCTTCCTTGCAGGGACTTCCTAAAAGCTGTGAAAAATCAGGGTAGGGTGGTGATGTAGACAATATTGACCAGTGTGGAGCTCTATCAGGGCTTGTAGATCATGAACAACTGCTGGAGTGGGGGCATGAGGTACTATTCTATGTGTTTTAGAATCACTTAAAGCTTCATTTCTTTAAAAATATTGGATGGCTCATACTTTAAGATTTTTTTTTTAAATCTGTATGTAAACATTGGGGTAACTAGGTGAATAGAGCACAAGACGTGGAGTGGGAAGAGTCATCTTTCTGAATTCAAATATGGCCTCAGACACTTCCCAGCTGTGTGATCTTGGACAGGTCACTTAACCCTATTTGCCTCAGTTTCCTCACCTGTATAATGAGCTGGAGAAGGAAATAGCAAATCACTCCAGTATCTTTGCCAAGGAAAACCCAATTGGGATTATGAAAAATCAGACACAACTACATAGACTAAGTAACAACCTAAACACCAAAAATTATGACCATAGACCAAGGGATGGCTTATAATTTTTCATGTCAGGGAAATCTTTGCCCTTGAATGGGGTAAATATTGTGTTTTGTATATTGTATAAATATTTGTATATTGTATAAATATTGTGTACTTTCTTTTTTCTGTGTTTTTGAAAGATTTTTTAATACCATTATTTTTCTAGTATTTTTGTATGGTCGTGAGTTATGGGTTATAACAATCTCCAGAGAATTGAACTGGACCATCGCCGAAAGGGTGATGGATAGGCACATGGTGGGTGCAGACACCTGCAATCCATTACAAACATGACATTAGGAAGGAAAATTGAGGTATAAAAGAAGCCACTAAAGACAGATGATTATATCCATGAGATCACAGATCCATTTGAGTATTTGGAAGATATTGTTCCATAAATCCCCACCTAACCAGAAATCACAACCTCTAGAGGTCTACCAGAAGTCTCTCTCTCTCTCTGGGATGGCACCTAGTACCCAAGAGGTACCACTGAAATATTCAAGGAGGTTGATTATCAGGTCAAGTCAACACCTTCTTTCCACTGCCTTCCTCTTACCTAAGCCATTGTCATGAACCAGGGTACCTCTGGCAACTTCAGAGTCACCCCTAAGGGTTGCTCCTGGTTTTTCAAGCTTTTAGTCCCATTACTGTCAGAGTCACTAGAAATAATGTTTCACAGTGGAAGCAACAGAAGGACAGATTCATTGAACATCATGGCAGCAAGTTTAATGTGTAGAGGTCAGTAGAGTCAAAGCTGCAGTTCACTGGATGACTGTAATTCCTGTCCATTGCACACGAGCTGCATTGAATGTTTTCAGGTAGGCTATTAATCTGTGGCTGTGCACTACAGCCAATTTGCAATTGTTGTGGGAATCATCACTTGGAATTTCTTGCTTTCTATCCACTGAAACACCAGAAAGCCTCCAATCTCACACTGAATGGGAATGAATCTCAATCCCTTCCCCACACCCCTTTCTTTTGTCCTGGCTGGGTCTCTTGTCCTAAGGCAATTTCAGTGCTTCACAACTTCCTTTCCATCATCCCTCAAGGTTTCCCCAAAGAAAAATAAGTACAATCACTTGCAATCACAGGCCATAAACCTGAATTCAGGACACAAATCAGTCTAAATCCCTAGACCTCCTCTTGGTCTTTTAAGGATGCCAGGAAAGACTGGTCTTAGTCATTGCCATTATATGAACACATTCAGGTGCTGAGAAGCCCTGCTGACCAAGGGTAAACTAACAACAGACAGAGTGCTGGGACCCCACCACCTAAAATATACTAGATAGGGTTGAGTTGGCAATAAAGTAACAGAGTGGGCTCAGTTTGTTTCATGGAATGAGTAAATCAGCCCTTGAGGCAATTCAGCCAGGATCCCAGAGCCCAAAGGCTGGACTGGAGGCTGTAAAATGTCACCATGGCAACCAGACCAGAAGTACTCAGGGGTCATCCCAATCACTTGAGCAGGGTCAGGGACAGCTGTTTTTGGAGAAGTTAAAGAAGGAAAAGGAGGGGAAAGAAGGACAAGGAATCAGGGAGGCATAATGTTGAGTCCTCCAATTAGAGGGAGTTTTGCTATCCCTATAAGGATGGGTTCTTAACCTTTCATGGATCCCTTTGGCAAGCTGATAAACTCTAATGGAAACCTTCTTGATTTTTCTTCTTGGTTTTTAAAATAATTTAAGAAAACTAATTCATTTCAATTAGAAGTCATTTAAAATAAAGATGTACTTTTTTTCCCATCCAAGCTGACAGACCTTTTGAAATCTATGGATACCTTGGGGAATCTGTGAATCCCAGTTTAAGAACCACTGCTATCAGAGGCCTGCAGAAAGATCTCCAAGAGAATGTCAGGCCCAGGAACCCCCAGCAACTATTTCTAGGGGCAAGTTGTCCTTAATTGCCACTCTCCAGAACCAAGGTCCTCATGCTTTTCTGATTCCTTCCTCAACCCTGATCCAAGCCTACTAATCCCAGTTTTGGACTGCAGGTCCCATTCCAAACATATCCAGATAATTTGCACCTCAGTGTGAACAAAAAGACCTAAATAGATATTATTTATAGCCTTTTACATAAGATAAAGAGGAAGAAACCTCTCTTTTTTATGGGGATTGAGGAAAACATAAGGCAAATATACCACCGAGGTGGAATAAAGGATGAAACACCTGTAACCTGACATCAAAAACAAACCTGGCTCATTTCATAACTTCACCAAGACTTGGCCCTGACTTTCAGCAGCAATACCAACCGCAAAAGCAATTTACATTTCTATAGTGCTTAAGATATAGAGAATATTTCCTTTACTACAACCCTATAAGAAAGGTAATATAAATATTATAATCCCTATTTTATAGATGAAGTAAAAGAAGCTCAGACCTAATAGTCCTACCTTTCCCTCTTTTTCTATTCTATACATTGGAACCAGCATTCCAACCCTGCTTTATTCACTAAGGGCTGTAGGTCATTTCATCAGTAGCCAACCATGAGGAAGTTGTGAAATAGCCAACAGATATAGAGGGCTGACAAGAGCAGGCTCTGCTCCCTGCTTCTACTCTTCTAGGCATGTCATCTCTGGAGGTACACAGTAAATACAGACCTAGAATGAGGGTTGTTTTGACTAGAATCATTACTCATTTGCAACAAGCCTAAGATTTCCAAATCCATTTTACATGGTAACCAAGAGTGCTTTCCATTTTCATTACAGATATGGAGAGTTGGATATCTATTGCTTAGAAAAATAAATTAATGTTACTTTTTGTGATTTGATTTCCAGGGGCAAGGCTGTAGTTTAAATTTAAGGAAATAATATTAGTTGCATTATAATGTTAGCCCATTGAGATATAGAGGAAAGTTGAGAGGAATGGAGCCAAGTATCTCCCTTATCTTCAATTAAAAACATTTAGTAATTTGTTAATTTTTTATTTACTTGTTTTTTCCATGGAGAGCAGTAAGAGAGGACACCAGGTCTGCTTCCATGTTAGGTGGAGTCCTACAATTGGAATGATGGCAAGGGCTAAGCAGACCCAGCATGCCACGATAGGCCCACAGGAGTTCTACTGGCTCCCTGTCAAACCTCAAATTGATTCTGAAATTGCTTTGAAGACCTAAAGCAGTGCACAATTTGAAACCCATGTAATTACCTGAGTGATTGTTGTCAGGTGACCTAGCTATCACTGCTTGAGACCATCTGAAATGCCCGATTTGTCATTACAAAATAAAAAGGTTTAACACTTGTTGGATGCCTGAGTTTTAGCAAGAAACTGGCCAGATTTGGGAAACTATTGTTCTCAAAATTAAAAGCATTCAATCTCTGCAAGCCAACCAAATATCTCCCTCCAAAGCTACCAACTTTAGATCAATCAATTCGTTAATTATTAATTTAATATTAAATATTCAACCAATCTTCTATGCAACATGAGGGATAAAGGGAAAGAATGCACAATGCAAAGGCATTTATTTAAGCATTTTGTGTCCTACAATGTGCCTAGAACTGGGAGGGCCTTAGGATTTTGTGTTCTAAATTTTTTCCTCCCTCCCTCCTTTGTCTCCCCCTTTCCCAAATCAGCAAGCAATCCAATATAGGTTAAACATGCACAATCCTTTTAAACATATTTTCATATTTGCATTGTTATGCAAGAAAAATCAGACCAAAAGGGAAAAACCATGAGAAAGAAAAAGCAAACAAACTTTAAAAAGGTGTATTATGCTTTGATCCACATTCACTCTCTATAATTCCCTCTCTAGATGTGGATGGCATTTTGCATCTCAAGTCTATTGAAATTGCCTTGAATCATCACACTGAGAAGAGACAAGTCAATCACAGTTAATCATTACATAATCTTGCTGTTACTGTTTACTCTGTTCTCCTGATTCTGTTCACTTCATTCAGCATCAGTTCATTAAGTCTTTCCAGGTCTTTTCTGAAAGCCTGTTGATCATTTTTTATAGAACAATAATCTTCCATTACATTCATATATTATAACTTATTTGGCCATTCTCCAATTGATGGGCATCCACTTAATTTCCAATTCCTGACCTTGTATTCTAATGATAGAGGCAAGATATATAGGGGAGTAATAGCCAGGAAGGTCATTCTAATAGCAGGAATGGTCCACACAGAAATCCAATAGAAACACTTTTCCCAAAAACAACAATAATACTAATTTTATTGTTGAGCCCAGAGCAGGAAGGAAGGTGTGGTATCCTTATGAGGAAGGGAAAGGGAGGGAAAGGAAAAGGTAGGAAAAGGGAGAAGGAGGGAGAGGGAGGGAGAAGGAAGGAGAAGAAGGGAGAAGGAGAGGCAGGGAGAGAGAGAGAAAGAGGGAGAGAGGGAGGGAATCTTAGGAGTAGGGGGGCCCAAGGCAAGAAGGCCTAGATGAACCAATGGATTATGTGTGAAGTTTGGTCTCATGATCCATGGCTGATTGGGTAGGATGAGCTAGGTAAGTCTACATCCAGTCATTAGTCAAGGGAATTTAGCCCCAATGATGGAGTTACAAAGCTGAGTGGTATAGGAATCCTTCATGAGCTTTTAGTCTCATTATGAAACCGAGACAAACATATTTAAAAATTAAACAACATAAGCAATAGTTGGTAAGAGCCAAGGTAAATAGCATAAGGCTTCCAAGAAGAGACAGATCAGAAATAGATTTGAGTAGAACACAAGATGGGGTGAGCTGAACCCTGACTGAAGATTAGTAAAATTATTCACTAATTCATAGGATGACATGAGAAGGGATAAAAATAACATTCAGGTATGTGAATTCATAAAGGATGGAAAATAGAAAAATTATTATTGACATGGGGAGAAAAATGGAAACTCATATGTACCATTTCTATACATTAGTCCTCCTCAAATACCCCTCCATGATACAGAGGTAACTGGCTTAATTAGTTAGGATCATGGCCATTTTTGAAGGCACTATGGTCTAATGGATAGGGCACTGGATTTGGGGTCAAGGAAACTGAGGTTCACATCCTGCTCATTGATATTTACTATCTGTATCACTCTGGGTGAGTCACTTAACCTTGCAGTACCTTAGTTTTCTCCTCTGCAAAATGAAGTGGCTTGGACTTGCTAGTTCCTAAGATCTTTTTCAACTCCAAACCTGGAATCCTATGATCCTTTGAGTTCTAGATGTCTATGTCAAAAGAATACAAGCACTGGTGAATCCAGTGGAGTTGGAAAGCCTGGAATTTGAGCCTGGAGACTATCATCCAATGAACAAACCAGCTAAATCGAAAAAATTCTCCTGTTTAGAATATGGGCCACCAGGTAGTGATTCCACCCCCCCCCCCAGTCATGGGAAATAGTGACAACTTTCTATTTAAGGATTAGAGGAGTTTTGATCCACATTACCCCGTGGCAGTGAAATGGCAGACCTTTGAAGTTAGTTGTCACTAAGACCATGAGATTCAACTCACAGCTTGTACATTGCAAAGGAGAGGATTGGTGCATGTTTAATCCAAATAATAGTGGATTAGGGACCAGTATCAACCTGGAGGGACATCTCATCACAGTGCCTTAGGCTTTATCTTGAGCTTTGATTAATCCTAGAATCATGGGGATTTAGAGCTAGAGAGAATAGATAATAGAACTTTTTGTCTAATTCTTTAACTTTAAAGGAAGGAAACTGAGGCCCAAAGAGACTCAATGTCACACAGTTAAAAAGAGACAAGATTTAAATTTGACTTCAAATCAAATTGCTATTATTTTTGTTAGTTACATATAGTTTTGTTTATGGTTATTTGTGTATATGCCATCTTCCCTAACCATACTACTAAATTCCTCTAGGGCAAAGATTTCATTTTGTTTTTGTTTTTTTCTATAAATATTGTATTTGAGAAAAGTGGTTAGATTAGAATCAAAGATTCTTAACCTTTTTTTTTTGTATGTCATAGACATTTGGAGCACTATGGTAAAGTCTATGGACCCTTTCTCTGAATCTTATTTAATTGTGGTAAAATATAGTTATCAAATATACATACATATTAATAATGATATCAATACATGGTATTGATAATATACCAATATAATGATTATATCAATATGTAAATGATTATATATAAGCATCAAATATATACATATAATATATATAATTAAATAAACATATAATTATATCAAGAATATATTGATAATATATATAATTATCAAATATATACACATATGTATGTTATATATAAATATATATATAGTTAAATGAGCATATAATCATATCAATAATCTGTCAATGTATAGTGATATATTGATATATCAATATATCACTATGCTAATGATTATATATAATTATTAAATATACATATTACATATATGTGTAGTGTATATATATATATATATATCACATGCATATATTCTTTCACATATACATACAATTCACAGATGCTCAGTTAAGAAGCTCTGACCTAGACAGACTGATACTATGAGCCTTGTTTTGTAGCAACTGTCATACAGTAAAAATAATGATGGATTTATTATAGATATCAGAGGATCTTCATTCAAGTACTTGCTCTGCCACTTACTACCTAGGTGGCCTGGGTAAATCAAATAATTCTATTCTTCCTCAGTTTACTCTTCTGTAAAATGGGGGATTTGTATACTACCTCTACTAACTCTAAAATTTATGACCCTAAGCATTAGAATCCCTGCTATTGACATTTACACAGTGGTTAATCAGAACCATCCCGATCTCCAACAATGAGAGATTCATAAGCTCTCAGAGCAACTCCCTCTGACTTTGAACATCTGCCCTTGATACAAATTCTTCCTCGCTGAAACCTGTGTCATTGTAACTTCCATCTATTGCTCCCTAGGCTTTCTGCCCTCCAAACAAAATACTTTACGTTTCCCCAAATCAACAATTCTTGCAGCTTTCCAGAGAAGGAAAACAAAGAATAGCAGCAGCCAATTTCTTCACAGTCCCCTCATTAAATCCTCATCTTCACTGTATAGCTTTAACATCATGTTCTAATCACCGGTCTCCTGGGACCTCCAAATGGTCATCTGGCTGCAGAGAATTGACTAAGTTTGATAGAGAGAGGTCATCTGACCTTGCAGAGAAGGCAGATAGTGTTCACTGGGAAGCAGCAATCCCTGGAGTGTTAGAGAAAAAATCAGCAGCATTTCAGGCCAGGGAAGGTGATGTGAACAAAGACAGAGCTAGGAAAGCTTAAGGCCAGTTTGGGGCAGGCAGAATATGGGCACACCAGCTTATTTGAGCACAAAGTTTATGTAGGACAGAGGCAAATAGTAAATGAATTTGGACAGATTGTCTAATTGGATTGGATTTTTAACACAATTTTCTTTTTCAAACCTATGTATTTTTTTATTTAATAGCCCTTGAATGCTGGGCTAAGATTTTTTTTTCTTGTAGGCAGTAGTATGCCATTGAAAAATTCTGAGCAGGGCAGTAACTTGATAAAAAAGAATAATAGTCTGGTAATGGTGTGCAGGATAGGCCAGATATGAAGTGATGAGGGATTTGACTAAGGTGGTGGCAACAGGAAAAACTCTACCTCAGTGTTCTAAAATCATCTGATTCCAGAGCCATGGGTTTCCTAGGTCATAGCAAATTAATTATGGGAAGCAGCCTATCCTTAATTCCTTTCTCATCTACCACCACTACCATGGATAGCTTATAATTTACTTAACCTGAAACTGCACAGATCAAAAGTATTTCTGTCCCACAACTCAACAACTTTTGTAGTCTTGAGAGCAAATATAAGTTATTTTAGAAAGTCAACAAGCCTCCAGTTCACTGTAAATATCAGACCTATTAAACTTTCAGGAAGAAAACATCACATGTGTCCAACAGCTCCATCCTACATACGGTTTCTTAAAACTTCAAACTTCCAAAAATAGAATCCTAATTAGGAATCAGAAATCTTTGTGAGGTATCCAATCTAGGCCAGTGAATGTCACATTTGTATGGTTAATGGATGTACAACAGGGATTGCTAACCCAGCCCCTAACCCTGATAGCTCTGGATGGCAGGAAAAGTCTATTTTCATTGGCATACAGACTAATTTCCATACTCTGCCCTACTTCCTGCCTTAAAAAACACACAACCAAAACCAAAACTTAACCACCTTCATTTCCAAATGTATCTTTCCACCCTCTCCTCTTTCCTACTTAGTGAACCATCCCTTGTAACAAAGAATAAAAGAAAAAGAAAAGGAATTCAGCAGTACTAACCAATATATCAACTGAATTCAGGATATGTGATTCCCCAGCCTTTGAAAAAAAGGGCAGAAGGTGATTACTAGCTCAAGCCTCATCAACTCTTGCCTAGATTATTTAACAATAGTCTTCTACATTGGTATCCCTATCTCAGGTTTCTGCTTGCCAATCTATCCTCCACTGGAATTGTCAACATGATTTTTCTAAATTTTGGTTGAATATGTCATCCTCTTTACTCAATGCACTCTAGTGATTCCCTATCAGTTCTGAGATCAAATATAAAGTCATTTGTCATTTAAAACTACTCATAACCTGATCCTTTTCTCCATTTTTAGTTTTCTTAAATTTTTCTTTATTCCATGTACTATATTGGCTTAATTGCTGTTCTTTGCACATGACACTCTGCTCCAGTCTATTTTTTTCCTCTCTGAGATTACCTTCCATCAACTTTGCATATATATTGTATATACTTAGTTATTTACAAGTTGTTTTCTCCCATTAGAACATAAGCTCTCTGAGGGCAGGTACTTTTTTTGCTTTTTTTTTTCCTTTTCTTTATATCTCTCCCTCTCCCCACCTCCTTTCTCTCCAGTGCTTAGCTCAGTGTCTAGCACGTCATGAGCCCTTACCATTGACTGAGATGGATTTTCTCATCTCTTTTCTGAGACTAAGCTTGATCATTATAATTGCATGGTGTTCAGTTAGGAGGAAAGTAGAGAAATTGTTCTTCCTATTTCTTTTGCTATAGTTATTATGTATATTGTTTTCCTGATGCAGCCTATTTTTACTTTTCAAGTAAGTTTTCCCATGCTCCCTGGAATTCCTAAAATTTATCAATTTTAACAGTCCCCTTATATTTTTAATCAATTATTTTAGGAGCCATGTTGTTCTTTAACCCCTTTCTCTTATTGCAGAAAGCAAAGATTTAGCACAGAGTCAGTAGCACTCCAACTTGCCTATTCTCCACTCTTTGCCCCTACTTAGAGTTCCCAACACATAACTTTGGAGATATTGATGACTTTTGGTATAAAATAACAAATTCTCTGGCTACTGTTCCTTATGTCTTTTCTTGAGGAGCCTCAAAAGCTTTTCCTAAAAGAAATATGCATAGACACACAGAGAGGCATCTGGTGTTGCAGTAGGAGGAACATGGGGTAAAGAGACAAGAATATCTGACTTCAAATCTGATCTTAGATATTTACTAGCTGTGTTTCATTTCACCCTATTTGCCTCAGTTTCCTCAATTATAAAAATGGAGATAATGATAGTACCTACCTCACAGGGTTATTATAAGAATCAAATGAGGTAATAATTGCAAACAATGTGCTTCACACATTATTACTCTCCTTTTCCCTTTCCCCCGAGTACATACCCATTATATTAAAATTAACTGCTACACAGCTCTTTTTGTGGTGGCAAAGAATTGGAAAATGAGTAGATGTCCATCAATTAGGGAATGGCTAAATAAGTTATGTTATATGAAAGCAATGGAATATTATTGTTCTATAAAAATAATGAACAAGCTGGTTTTAGAAAAGTCTGGAAAGATTTATATGAATTGATGCTGAGTGAAGCAAGTAGAAGAAGAAGAACATTGTACACAGCAATAGCATGATTGTACAATGATCAACTGTGATAGAGTTATTCTTAGCAATTTAGTGATCCAAGGCAATCCCAATAAACTTTGGATGAAAAATGCCATCCACATCCAGAGAGAGACCCATGGAACCTGAATGTGGACCAAAGCACACTATTTTAGGCTTTTCCTTCTTTCTCATGGTTTTCCCTTTTGTTCTGATTTTTCTCACACAACCTGACTCATTTAGGAATAAACAATGAATGTACATGTATAACCTAAAAAAATTAAATTTTAAAAATTTTGAAAAATTAGCTACTACAAAATGAAAATACAAAAGATGGGTACTCTAAGCTCACCACTGCAGTAAAGCTAATGAAATTAACCCTAATTTTCTATATGTGACTGCTGATATTAGCCTGGCAGGAGGGAACTTGTCAAACTCCTGATAGCTACTTGACCATTTCTTCCCCTTCCTTGTACCAGATCTCACTTTGGCAGGAAGAACAAACAGGAAACTTTATACTTTCTATAACAGCTCCAAATCACCGCCAATGCAACTGATAATTACATTGCAAGCCTGAAACAATGAGCCTGCTGCTTGCCTGAACACGCACAGTTGGTCTTGGGCAGGTGACTGAGCCTCCCTGGGTCTCAGTGCCCTACTGTATAAAATAAAAAGGTTGGATTAGCTGGTGTTCTTTTCTGATCTAAGTCTATAATTCTGCAAATGGAAACACAGTAGAGTTAAAGAGCTGCCATACAGAACTAATTATAATAGAACGTGTAAGATTTCATTCTGCACAAAATCAATTCTGTTGATTTGAAATGCCATTAGTTTGCAAGCAAAGATGGCAACTTCAAAATGGTAGTCATTTAAAGTGAGAGGGATCCTTTGGAATCATCTACTCTAACCTCATTTTATAGGCAAGGAAACAGAAAGCTAGTGGGGTGAAACATTTTGTCCATATTCCTCCAGCTAAACTCCAGAGCTCATGAGGTGATTTATGTATGTAAAGCATTTTGCAAACTTTAAAGCTCTAACTTTTAGCTATTATTAGCATTAAGATCTTTCCCAATGCTCATTCCATTTCACCATGCTTATCATTTATTGCAGTTAGAACCTGCTAATCTCAGCATGATACAGCAGAAAGGGCATTGGACTAAATCACAAGAAATAGTTTCAATCATTTACTAGCAATGTGACTATGGGCAAATGACTTGATCTTTTTGAGCCTCAGTTACCTCATCTAAAATACAGAGGATGGTTACTAAAATGCTTCCCTTATAGAGGTGTTTCAAGAATCAAATGAAAAAGTGTACAGAAAGCACCATATAAATGTAAGTTATTATTGTAATTCCCTTTTACATCTCCATTTTCTTCTAAAATCCTATCACCTTATTATTAAAGAGCAAGTGTCCCTTGTTTTATATGATAAACCAACTCTGGAGAGCAGAATATAAATTAAATCCTCTTCTGTATGTATTAGGGGAGTAACTATTTAGAAGAATCCTTTTTGTAAAATGAAATTAATATCATATGAATAGTTACTACTCTGCCCCACATACCCCAATTTATGTCTTTCAAATTATTTTATTTTTGTATGCCTAGTGCCTTGCAAATAGTAAGCACTTAATAAATGACTTTAATTTTATCTAAAGTTAGGATTTTTATATTCCGGTTTTGTTTAAAACCAGGTGCAGTCATAAATGAAAAGAGGTGGTTTGCCACCCACATATATTGCTTTCTTCAGGTCTCAGCTAAAGTCCTACCTTCTATAAGAAAACTTTCTCTGTCTCCCTCAATCTTCCCTCTTTAACATCCCCCACTTATCATATGTGTGTGTCTATCTACCTATCTGTATGTATATATGTGTATATATAGATACATATCTACTTATATGTGTCTGTATGTATGTATATGTGTGTATGTATCTCTATCTATGTGTGTATGTTTATATGTATATATATGTACAATGTACATATATGTAGCATGTTTATGTGTTTATACATGTGTGTATGTGTATATCGATATATATAGCTATCTATATGTCTCTCCATAGATCTATCTTGTTTGCACACAGCTGTTTGCATGCTGTCTAGATTGTCTTCCCTATTAGGCTGAGTTCCTTGACAACAGAAAGTGTTTTTTGCCTTTTTAAAAATCCTTGGTACTTAGAGCAATACCTGGCATAGAGTAGATATTTAATAAATGCTAGTTGACAGATGAGATACAGATAAAAATGTTATATAAACAAGAAATAATAATAGCTAGTATTTACATAGCACTTTAAGATTTGTGAAGTGCTCCACAAACATTATTTCAGAGGTGAGTCCTATTTTAATTTCCATTTAACAGATGAGGAAAGAGAGATTAAGTCATTTGGGGTACAGAAATAAGAGAATCTGAAGTGGAATTAAGACTCAGGTGTTCCTGATTCCAAATCTGACACTTGAGCCACTGTGTCAAACTACCTAAATATGCACATAGATATACACATAGACCAAATTATTTAGCTAGATAATTACTTCATACAAAATATCTACCCTAGGGTATCTCATCCCTACTACTGTCTCCATTGTACACAGAGTATCTATGGATTTTAAACAGAGCAAAAATAGGTGGTTACCTTCTTATCTTGATTTCAGTTTCAGAAAAAGCCCAAAATTTCCAGAAAAAAACACCATTGGCAGAAAAATAAGACAGCTCTGTCTTTCCTTTTCTCCATCTCTCTTCTTTCTTGGGAATCTCCTTAGCTCCCTTGCTTTCATTTATCATTTCTAAATAGATGACTCTCAAAAATACATACCCCTCTCTCATGTCTCTCCTGACATCCCATGATGCATCTTCAAGTGCCTGCTGGTCACCTCCACCTGTACATATCCTAGGCATCTCAAACTCAACACATCCAAAACAAAACTCATTATCTTTCTACTTAAACCTTCTCTTATCTTCCCTCTTTATGTCAAGAGCATCATCCTGCTTCCAGTCACCCTAGTTCATGCCTCAAGAGTCATTCTCAACTTTTTCCTCTCACTCATTCACTAACCAATTAACTGTAGAGCCTTGTCAATTCTCCCCTTCAGCATCCCTCCTATCATTCCCATCTCTCCACTCATACCACAACCACCTTAGTTCAAATCCTCATCCCCTCTCACCTGGACTATTGTGGTACTTTCCTAATTGGTTTCCTTTTATACACTCTTTTCCCTCTCCAGTCCATCTTCCTTGCAGCTGTCAAATCAATATTCTTAAAGTATAGATCTAATAGTATCATTCCCTTCCTCAAGAAGTCTTGGGGACTCTCCACTGATTCTAGGAAAAATGAAAGTTTTACCATTTGACTCGTTACCCCTTTTCAATTTGGCCCCACTCCATCTTTCCAGGGATGGTTACACATTATTCTCCATCATGAACACTAACTTTAGTCAAACTGGCTACTTTCAGTTCCTTAAATATGATATTTTATTTCCTGTCTCCATTCTTTTACCCGTTCCCTAATCCAGGAATTCTCTTCCTCCTCAGCACTGCCTATTAGTACCCTTGGATCCTTTTGAAATTTATAAGAGGCTAACTCCTTCTAGAGCCCTTTCCTGATTCCCTCAGCTATTTGTTATTCAATCATTTCAGTCACTCTGTGAATCCATTTGGAGTTTTCTTGGCCAAGATACTGGATGGTTTACCATGTCCTTCTCCAGTTCATTTTACAGATGAGGAAACTGAGGCTAGAGTTAAGTGACTTTTCCAGGAAGACTCTGAGGCCACATTTGGACTCAGTTTTTCCTGACTCCGGATTCTACTCTATCTGCTTTGTCACCTGGCTGCCTTAGTACTACCTCTCCTCAATCACTTTGTATTTATCTTTAAATATTCTGTATCTCCCAGTAGAATATGAATTCCTTGAGGGGAAGAATTTATACCCCCATTCCTTATTGTAGTGTGTGGCTTATTGGTTTGTGCAATGTTGGTAGATTGGCCAATTGTCACCAAAAAGTCCACCAAGAAATTCATCTCTTTAACTTTGGGAGTTTGCTCTAGTCCAACCATCTCATTTAATATAAGAGAAAATTAAGGTTCCTCAAAATCAGTTAAATGTCAGAATGGCAACAATAATGATAACATTAATAATGATCAGCATTTATGTAACATTTTTAGCATTTATGAATCACTTTACAATTATTATCTCATTTGATCTTCACAAATACTCTGGGAGGTAAATGCTATTATTGTCCTCATTTTTACAGATGAGGAAACTGAGGTAGAAGGTAGTTGAATGTCTTGTCCAGGGAAACACTGCTAGATAAATGTCTGAGGTTGTACTTGAGCTCATTTCTGCTTATTTTCAGGTCTCAGATCACAAAAAGAAGTTAGGAATGGAACCAGAGGATGAATCTAGATCTTTTGACTCCAATACAGAACTTCTTACTTGATCATTTAAAAAACATACTTGCTCAAAACATACCATGGCTCCCAATTTCTTACCACATTGATTTGAAACTTGTATACCTCTATTTAATTTATCTTGCCACCCCCAACATATTCAATCTTATTGCCTACTGCTCTGTAGTATTAATCTAATACAGACTCATGTCTATTCAGTGTTCCCCAAATATACCATCCTTCACCCCTCGTTCCCCATACCTCACAAACTTAACCCACTCTCCTGATGCTATTAACTTTCCCCCATATTCTCCCACATTTTTCTAGAGGCAGTGAAACCACACTCTTTGCAAGAACAATAAAAGCACCCTGGCTTATTTGCTCTGCCCTAGTTGTGGATTCTGGAACCTTTTGTTCCAGGGTTTCAACACTGTGATTCCCCAGTTAGCAAATGGGGAGAAAAACCCCAGACTTTACCACAGAACTGTGATGAGAGGAAGGAAAAAAGATCATTAGAGCGCTATGCTGTCAAGAAAGTGCTCTTTAATTAGGGACAGACTCTCTGTGAGTGCCAAGGGGAGGCCTGGCCTAGACCTGTGGTCTCCATTAGCATTTTCCCAAGGGCTACATCCAGGTTATGAAATAGAAGGACCACAAGTAGATTTGCATATTATTTGCATATGCCTACATGGACTGCAGTTTCTTCTCTGGCAATTTTCACCTGAATTATTATGTTTTGTTTTTTTTTCTTTAAAACTCATTGCTGCTATAAGAGTTGTCATTTCTTGACTTTTTTCTTCCCACTTCCTTCTCACTCATCTCTTTTCACAGACACACAACCCTAATCAAGAAGTAAATGGAGATGGAAGGAGTTCAGAATCTCTACCATGTGGGATTTAGAATCTGATATTGTGGATTGTGGTGGCTCCTGTAGTGCACTTTGTCTTGGAATACTCCTCCAGGTTACTTTCAACAGGAACCTGATCAGAAGCTGATCATCCTGATGCTGGTTCTGATTCTTCCCCCCCCCCCCACATCACTTAGTAATTCAGAAGCAAGCTGAACTTATTTATTATCTAGCAGAGCCCAAGGTGAAGAGGCTCAGGAGAAAAATTCCAGTCCTTCTCTTGGGAGCTTTCACATCATCCCAACAGCTTTGGAGTGAGTGAAAAACCAAGATTTAATGATCTTTCCTTAATTTTCCTTCTTGGAGTCAGTGGGCAGAGACAGGCAAAAGAAGCCCAGGAGTGAAACTACTCCAGTCCCTTTCTTCCCTACCTCCAGTCCCCATTTAAAAGCATTTGCAGCAGGTGCAGCCTCATGCTTAAAAATATCAGAGTGAATTTGGCTGGGGGGAGGGTGTATCAAGGAACCCAAAGAGAAGCTATGGTTGGAATAAACAGAGTTTCTGCCACTTAACAAAGAAAGGTCTTTTCTCTTTTATTCTTTCCCTAAAGGGCATTCAGAGACCTGAGCCTGGGACTGCTAAAAATCACACAAGCTGACTTGGCATGGCTGGAAAGCCTGGTTTCCTCAGAATCTTTTCAGAAAAAGCTCTGAACCACATCCTACTTATCTGCTGTTTGTTTCTCCTCACCCACTCCATTGTCACATTCCACTCCTGCCCCCCACCTCCGGCCCAGAAAATTCTGTAGGTATTTTGGGACTAGATACCAGTTTAGGCTTCTATCCATTGCAGCAACAGAATTCCTTCTTCAGGATGACACTAGTCCATTTTTTCTCCTTCATATTTCTGGCCCCACTATGAAATGGCGGAACCTCTAACTTAGGGGCTTTAATTTAATTCAACCAATCTTTGTTGACACTTACCAAATGCATAGACCCTTGGCTTTGTAATAGGATCACAGACCTCCAGCTAGATGGGACCTTAGAAGCCACTGATACAACTCCCTTCTTTTGCAGATCAGGAAATTGAGACCTAGAGATGTCACACAAGGTGACACAAAGTCTAAGTGATAGAAGTAAGATTTTAACCCACTTCCTCTGAATTTAGACAATGTATTCTTTCCATGTATCTCCGCAAGGTATTTTCTCCTCAAATGATAAAATGTAGCATTGATATAAAATGTATCTTATTACCCAACTATTCTAAGAATAAATTTATAATGGATTTTTATACAATACAATTTTTATAAAGTTTATAGAGCAAATGATATAATACACATATGTATGCATAAATACATACATCTAGTATATATGTATATGTGTATATATTGGAATATATACATACATGTGTATATACATACCTGTTGTCTCAGTTATACCTTAAAACATCCCTGTGGAATTGGTGAACTCATTTTATAAGTGAGTACACTTAAGCTTTGAAAGAGTAATTAACTTCCCTATGGTCACAGTTAAGTATCTGAGTTGGGATTTGAATCCTGATTCTAAATCCAATATTTTAATCATATCATAGAAATATATACTGAATACTAATTCAATGCTTGGGCAGAATTTACCCAGGTAGGATTCAGAAATTCAGAAAAGCATAGAACAAGATCCCTACTCTGAAGTTGGAGAAACAAGATATAAACATTGTGTGTGTGTGTGTGTGCAATTATGGTGAACAATACAAATCCTAGTTACAAAAATAAGTTTTCAGGTACAAGAGATGAGGAAAAGGGAGAGGGAGGGAGAAATAGGAAAAATGAGTCAAGTGGAACTAGAACAATAACAGAGAATGAAGTAGAGGGATACATTAAGAATGTGCTCTGACCACCTAGCATCTATTGAATACTGATCTGATCATAGACTCACCTATTCATAAAGCTGAAAGGACCCTTGTTGACCCAACACTTTGTACAATACCTGGCACCCTTTTTTTAAACATTGGAAATTGCTGAATTTATTATCTACCTACTGAAAGGAATGGCAAGCTTTATAATAGATACTAATAGTTTCAGACAATGCTCATTCTATTTAGTATTAGTCAAGTTTAAAATAAAATTATTTTGTTTTCAAAAGCTTAATCATTTATTGATGGAATGGAGCAAGTATTTCTGTAACATAGTATAACAAGAAAAATGTACATGAAACCTCAAATATATTATATACAACTTAGTATTCCTTTTAAATATATGATAAAGTTATCATGTAAAATCCCCCCCTCTTTTTTCCTCCCTTCACCACCTCCCTCACCCTAGAGATGATTACAATTACACACAAGTAGGCGTATATATATGTATGTATAAATGTATATGTAAAATTAATCTGTACATACTTGTGTTTATCAGTCCTTTCTCTGATTGCAAATAGTACTTTTTCATATGTCCTTTGTAGTCCATTTGTTATTTATAATAGTAAAAATAATTTCTTTGCTCAGTCATTCTTAAAATGCTGTTACTGAATACAATATTGTCTTGGTTCTGCTCATTTCACTCTTCATTATTTCATGCAAGTCTTTTCATACTTTTCTTAGATTATTGAGCTCATCATTTCTTGCAGCACAGTAGTACTTATTCCATCACAATCATATGTCACAACTTCTTCAGTCATTTACCAATTGATGGGCATCCTTATTAAGGGCTTATTGACTAACTGATCATCTTGTTGAAGCCCTTAATTTTACCTATGAGGAAACAGTCTCAGAAAGGCCAAGCTTAAATTCACACAGTTAGATAGCCAAAGAGGTAGGAGCAGACCCCCAACTTTTTGTACTTGTACATAGTACATAATAACAGCAAAATTGTATGATGATTAACTATGATAGACTTGGCTTTTTTCAACAATGAGATGATTCAAGGAAATTCCAACAGACTTGGGATGGAAATGGCCATCCTAGATCGTAGCATAATATTTTCACTTTTTTGTTGTTGGTTTGCTTGTTGTTTTTTCTCTTTTCCTGTGATTTTTTTCCCTTTCTGCTCTGATTTTTTCTGAGTGCAATGATAAATATGGAAATATGTTTAGAAGAATTGCTTGCACATGTTTAACCTATATCAGACTGCTTGCTGTCTAGAAGGAGGAGAAGGAGGGAAAGGAGGGAGAAAAACTTGGAACACAATTTTTTGCAAACATGAATGTTAAAAACTATCTGTGTATCTATTTGGGAAAATAAAATACTATTTTAAAATACTATTTAACTTATTCCTGCCTCAATTCTCTCATCAGTGAAGTGAGGATACTATTTTAAAATGTGGGTTCCAATTTCTACATCTATAAAATGAAAAGATTGGATTGGGTGATCTTTAACATCCCTTCTAGATGTGAGGATTAAAATTATCCCACCATACAAAGTGAGACTGAGGCAGAGATCTGAGCTAAAGACACTTCATTAAAGGATCCATGATCCCCTCTAATGAAGTGAACCCCAGATCTTCTTCATGATCTGAGATGCCATCTCCCCTTAGAGCTGTACTTTTATAGGGCTACAATTGTACTAAATATGGAATAGCAATTTCATTGGTTAAGATATAATACTAAGGCTTAATTTTAAATACAAGCAGGGTCACAAATTGGGTGAAACTATTATAGTCATTGACTTAAGAGATCATAAAATGGTCCGTGGTCATAAAATGGTCACCTGTTATTGGACAAGTGATTGGTCTGGAAGTATAAAAATATTTTGGGAGAATTTCTTTGTAATTGTAATCTCTGCCTTGTTGGGCTTGGTTACTCTCACAAAGCAAAACAAGGCTGGAGGTCTAGTTAACTTCCTCTAGTTTAGCAAGTGAAGTTAAGCAACTCTCAGCTCTGGAACCTTATAAAAATTTTTTTGATATGATCCTATCAAATTGATTAATACTGATTAGAATAGAGTAGGGATCCAAATGAATTAATTATCTGATAACTTCAGCTTTCTGTCAAGGACAGTCGTTGCCAGCTCAGGTACCTCCTCCTTCCCAACCACCCCAATTTGCAGCACCTTTACCCAATCTCATTCGTCTAGCATTTAATCTTGCTTTTTGCATCAACCTGCTGTTGTTCCACTTTTGTATTAGTACTTCCCAGTTTTCATGTACTAGCTTTGTTTAAGAGGCAGCAAAGTGCTGCAATGGATTTAGCACGTGCCCTAGAATCAGGCAGTTTAAATCCAGTCTCAGACATTCACCAACTGGTAGAAGTCCCTTGGCTCAATTCTCTTATTAATGAAGTGGGAATAATAATAGTACCTATCCCTCAGGGTCATGTTGAGGCTAAAATTAGTTGTAATTGTAAAATGTTTGGGAAACCTTAAAAGAACTACATAAATGCTAGTTTGTTGTTATTATCATTAGCAATATCATTATTCCTCGACTACACTATTAAGCCCCTTGAAGGTATAGGCTATGTTTTATACTTCACTATATTACCAACAGCACCTAATACTCAAATGAACACATGCTCAATTTGTTGTTTTGATCAAAACTGGACCTTTCCAGACCTAAATTTTTTACTTCTCCAGGCTAAAAACATTTATGTTCCCATCTATCAGTCTTTATATGGCATATTCTCTAGTCCCTTCCCAATTCTGGATACATTTCTCCAGTCCAAGAGTTCTCAACTTTTTCTTTTTGGCATAGATCTCTTTGGCATGAATCCTTTCTCAGAACAATTATAAGCACATAAAATAAAATACACAGGATTAGAATGGAAACCAATGTTGAAATGTAGTTATCAAAAGTACTTTTTTTACATTCTACATTCTCCCCTCCCCATCAAAATTTCCCTACCCTGTATTACCCCCATTCCTATAGGACCCTAATGAACTATAATAGTCTAATGCAATACATGCAATTACACTGGTGTCAGTAGCTTAAATAAACTATTAACCAGTAAGTATTGAGCATTGAGAGGCAACTAGGTGTATCAGTGGATAGAGTACAGGCCTTGAAGTCAGAAGGACCAGAGTTCAAATTCAGCTATAGACACTGTGTCACTTATCCTTATCGGCCTCAGTTTCCTCATTCATAAAATGAGTTAGAGAAGAAAATGGCAAATCACTGCAGTGTCTTTCCCAAGAAAATCCCAAATAGGGTCACAAAGAGTTAGAACCAACTGAACAATAACAACTGATATGATATCATTTCTGCTTCTCTATCAGGAGGCCCAAAGCAGCTCAGGACAGGCAAACAACAGCTCTCAGGCAAGCAGATGTACATCGCCCTTCCAGATGTGCTTTCCTGCAGACCAGAAAAAGCAGAAATGACCCCTTCTATGGTCGGCCTACTCTGTGGAGGAGAACAATAGCAGGCAGGTGAAGGCCACCCAAGGTGACTTGGCTATCCTGGGCTTTTTATTCTTAATGAGCCACTCTGGAGGTTTCATGAGCCAAGCGAGCAAGCATTGTTCGGGAAAAGTCTTGGAGTTGTGAGTGGGCTGTTAATGGACACTATTTCCTTCACTCACCATCCATGCCTGGGGTCTGAAAAATGACTGGTGATAAAAGGGGTCCCTCTGCATTTAAGGATGTGGTGACCACGGCCTAGCAGCTCTCTCATGTCCTCTCAGTAGAGCAAAAACCCGGCTTTATCACCTGCGTGGTGAATAGGTTCTGCAGTCCAATTACAGCTGGGATATAATGAGAACAATTTCTGAAGTCAGTGGAGTTTAAGCAGTCAGAATAACACAAGTTCTGCATAAAGCCAGGAGGCAGGGGGCCCGACCTTTGAGAGATAGTTACTTTTCAGCTGCTGAAAAACTGCTAGGAGCAAGTTTGAGGGGGTGGAGAGAAGCCAGAGAATTAGATTAGTCTGAACAGAATTCTGGATGTGGGTTTGTTTTGTTTTGAATTCAAATGCAATAAAATTCAGCAAAGATATTAGAAGATAGGATTACACATATTTAAGATGTTCCATAGTATAGGAAGGGAGATGGCCCTAATGCTATTGTCTACACAGGACCATGGTAGAATAAGGTCCATTTGTTATTGTTATTGTTGTTGTTCCAGTTGTATCCACTTCTTTGTGACGCCATTTGGGATTTTCTAGGCAAAGATACTGGAATGATTTTTTGTTACCTTCTCCAGCTCATTTTACAGATGAGACAACTGAGGCAAACAGGGTTAAGTGACTTGCCTAGGTTCACACAGCTACTAAGTGTCTGAGGTTAGATTTAAACTTCCTGGTCCAAGACCAGTGCTCTATCTCTTTTCCTCTATCTACTTCATCATGCCTTTCCCATACCACTTGCTGGTTCTTTTATTTATTTATTCATTCATTTATTTGTTTGCTTATTTATTTATTGTTTATTTTAAATCTACTGGAATCTCTTGTGATGTGGTGCAAAGGTATCAAATCTTTGATGCTTCAATGGAACATAAGAAAAACCAGATTTAAAATGTAATTGGGAAATGTTTAGCAAAATAAGTAAAAATACAAGAGAACACAGACAAAGTTAAGTTGTGGTTAAGTTGTGGTGTTGGTATGCTGCCCATAGGGATTACTTTCTAAATCATGGAAAGGACAATGGACCAAGGTTCAAGGGGCTTCTATTACTGCTTGAATGACATTTGGCAAATTAGGTTTAAATTATACTGATCTCAGGGTACTCCTCTGTAAAATGGGTTGAGGGAGAGAATTTTTGTTCTCTTAAGTTGCCTTGCAGTTCTAAACCTACCAGCCTAGGATCCTGAGAACTTTTCTTAATTGGTACTAATTGTCTATATGATCTTAGAAAGGTCATTACTGCTCTGTGAATCTCAGCCTTCTCAGCTCTCAGGTATTAGGGTCTCATGATCTCTGGGACATATTCCCACTCTTGACGTCTTAATTTGGAGTTTCTTCCATCACAATGACCATTACAGACCATCACAAGGACTGATATTAGCATCTCCTTAAGTGTCACAATGAGAAATCCCATAAATTATCCTAAAACTGTTGACACCCCCAACGAATAATTAAAGAAAGCAGGGGCAGAGGGGAAGAAAATTGCAAAAAAAAAAAAAAGTTACAGGATTCATTCAAGGGGGAGCTGGAGGACTGACTAAGGCTTCTGATCCAGCACTTTGAAAACTCAAGACTAATCAGGTATCATTTTTCTCTCAAAAATAAAAAGAGAAAAAAATATCAGATGCCATTTAATGTTCCCTCTTAGACCCCACACACCATTTTGGCATCTTTTTAATACAGTCAAACAACCAGCAATAACAAACCAAGTAGTAAAACTTTTTATTTTTTATTTTTGTATGAGGACATGTTCATGTTTATTGATGTTTACCAAGGTCATAATAGGGAGCATAAGAGAATAATCATTTATGTGGTACTCTGTAGCAGGCATTAAGCTAAGTTCTTTTATAATTATCTTAATTGAGCTTTATAACATTCCCAGAAGATAGGTGCTATTATTATGCCCATTTTACAGTTGAGAAAACTTAGGCAAACAGGTTAAGTGATTTGCTCAGGGTCACACCAAGGCTGGATTTGAATTCAGGTCATCCATATTCTAGATCTAGCACTCCATCTACTGTATCATCTGTTTGCCTTTCAATAATAAAAGTAAGATTTTAAAATTTAAAAAATCATTTAATATTGTTATAGCTATCTAGAACTACGTCTTCTCCAATTTCTTGCATTCGTCATTTTTTTTTAAGGTGAGGCACTTTTTCACAAATATTTTGCATAGACAGGCCCTTTCCCTTCTTTCTCTTTCTTTCTTTCTCGTCAGTGGCCCTGAAATTGGAGTAACTGAGACATAAACTTTTGATACTTTTATTGAAAATTTTCTTATTACATTTCAACAAAAAACAAACCAATTCAAACCATCCCCAGCAGCATATTACCATGCCACTTCCCTCATAGTCATACTCACATTGAGTTTCATAATTCTTTGCAATCCTTAATAATTTGATGCCATGCCTCACTTTTGAATCATGTTAAACTGGAAGGGGTTGTAGTGATCATCAATAATCCAATTCCCTGATGTTACAGATGAAGAAATTGAAACCCAGAAATGGAAGTGATTTACTCAGGTTATACAACAGTTCTTTGAGGTGAGGGACTTGGTCAACTAAATCTCTTATTCCAAGGATAAAATTGGTGTCTAATTGATGTTTATTGAATGAATTAGCTAATACAACCCCCAGAGCACAGGGTCTATTCCTCTGATAGTAAGTTTCAAAGGTCAGTGGCATTTTTTATCAGTCTCTTATCAAATATTAACTGAGCATCTCTTGTGTGTCCTAATATCTCTGTGCAACAAGCCCTGAGGGACACAGGAAATACTAAGGATTCTGTCCCAGTATGTCTGGCTTCCCAGACAAAGTTGAAGTTCTAGAAGAGACTATTACAAGGTAGTGTGGAATACAGCACTAAAGTGAGTTGAGCAAACTGCAGAGCTTGGACAAGGGGGAATGGATGTGACCTGGGGTAATCAGGGAGGGCTTCATGGAGGAGGTGGTGGGACCTGAAATAGTTCCTAAAGAAAGAAGGAGGTTAAAATAAGCAGAAGGGAAAGAGAAAGATATTCCAGGAGGTGTAAACAGCACCCAAATGTCTCCTTTTAGTACTGAAATTTTCTTTAGCTGAAAAAGAACACCAGTTCTGAAACTGAGAAGACGTGTCTCACACAAAAACTGGAAACTGCCCAGTTTTCTAATGAACAATCCAATGCATAAGTAAAAGAAGGGCTAGTTCTGGAGATGATGATGATGGTGATGATGGTGATGCTTCTCTATGCCTAGAGCTAGGAAGTGTCCTTTCCCCTCCTTACCCTGCCCCTCCCCTTATTTTGGCACCTACATTGTTAGCCCCTTTCCCTTCCATACACAAAGATTTAATGAACAGTAATTAGCCCCATTCATTTGTGGGAAGAGGGAGCTAGTTTTATAACTCCTCTATTTGTCCCCTTGAGCATCCTCTCTCTCATTTCTTCTGGGAACTTACAGCTTCAATCCTTTCCTCTCTCATCTTCAGACTCTCCCTATTTTTATTGGCTCCTTCTCCATTGCCTCCAAATACACTCAAGTTTCCTCTATGTTTTCAAAACCTTTACTTGACCTTGCCATTTTTTTTAATAGCATTCTATCTCTTCTCTTCTTTTTTATTGCCAAATTCCAAGAAAGAATTGTCTACACTGGCTGTGTTCATTTCTTCACCTCCTACTCACTTGTCTATCTGTTTTTATGTCCCACAAATCCAATGAAACTGCTCACTTAAAAGATGCCAATGATCTCTTCATTGTTGAATGCCATGTCCTTTCTTAGGATATCAGCTTCTTTATCTCTTCCTCAGCTTGAGATCCCGTTTATCCCCCTGGAGATTTTCTCTTTGTCTGCCTTTTTTCCTGTTTCTGTTCTTACCTATCTGACTGATCCTCAGAACATCATCCATTCCCTGTCCCCTAAATGTGCATGTACCAAACCCTAGGGAGAGGCATTGTGACATGGCCCAAAGGACTTGAACTTGGAATCAGAATCAAACTCCTACTACTGGCTCTGTGATTTAACATGCATGTCCTCGGATGAAAGGACCAAATCTTAAATGGAATCTCAGTTTTCTCATACATAAAATGATGATAGCAGTTACTGCCCTATTTATCTCATGATGGTCTTATGAGGATTAAATATGATAATGTGCATGAAAGTGCTTTGAAAACTACAATGTAGAGTACAAGCTGACAGAGGGTCATCTCTTCTTCTGCCTTCCTTTTCCACCCACTCTCTTTCCTAATCCCCAGCCTTCACTGAACAGAGGGAATTCTATAGAGTAGGAAAATGCCTTGGCCACTGATAATGAAATATCATCCCTGCCTCTCAGCAGGGAAGTGGTGGACCACAGCTGAAGAATGGATTCTACACATGGATTCAGACATGGGCAATATATAATGTATTACATATCTACACATATAAATGTATATATGTACACATGTATGCACATATATGTATATATATATATATACAATCAATAAAACATTAAAAATGTACAAATAACAATAACAAAGCATGGGCTAGAAAGCTCTATCATGAAAAATTTACTTATCTCTTTATCATCAAGATTTCATTCTCCTTGGTGATTTTATTCACCGACATGTGTTTAATGACCATCCTACCAAATCTATGTGTCGATCCTAGTCTCTCTTCCAAGTTCCATCTTCATATCACTAATTGCCTGAATCGTCCATAGTCATTTCAAACCTAGTGCATCCAAACACAATTCATCATCTTTCCTATTACCTCTCTATTCCACCTTTCTTGCTTCATGTGAGGTCAGAATGATCTTTCTCAAAGTCCTTTTCCCCCCTTTGATCTTTCACTTTCTCTTACCTCCTCTCCCATAACTAAGCAGTTATCAAGTGTCTGCAGTTCTACTAACAATATCTTTCACTTACAGTTCCTTCTCTCTAATCAAAAGCATCTAATTTCTTTTTTCTTGTTTCCTAACTGTGCTTCCAGTTTCCAGTATCACCCCTTGCCAATTCATCCTCTATGTGGCAGCTATGTGTTATATTCCCAAGCAAAGCTCTAACAATGTGACCTCCCTCTCCTCTCAAAAGAAATCCTGTAATAGCTCCCCATTTCCTCTTGAATAAAATACAAACTAGTCCAGCACTTAAAATCCTTCACAATCTGACTCAAATTTTCCTTTCCAAAATGTTTCCTCATATTATTCCCTTTATCTACTCATTCTACCTTACAACCAAACTGCTACAGTTTCCCAAATACATCATTTTGCTCCTCTTCTATGCATTTGCAGAAGTTATCCCCTGTTCTTGAAATGTTTTCTCTCTTTGCCTCTTCAGAATTTTCTCCTCTTTCAAGGTTTAGCTCTGGTGCCGACTCCTTCTCTGATCCCTCCCTAGTTCTGGTGCTAGTATTACCATGTATTTATTTATCTGTGCATATATGGTATCTTCCAACAAGGGGCAAGGGTTGTTTCATTTTCCAGTGGTCCTGTTCTATATTCTGCTACTGAAACCAGATGATTCTGGAGAGGAAAGTGAGGCTGGTGACTTTGCACAGCCCTCCCTCAATTAAATCCAACTCACTTGTGTGTCACAGTATCACCTCCCTGATATCATAGACCTCTTCAAGAATGCAGAGCAGACAATAACAACAATTCTCGTTTCTAGCACTTAGCATAGTTCCTGGCACTTAATAAATGTGCTCATTTAATTGAATCAAGACTGAAAAATCTTTAATAAAAATGAAATTTTATTGATATCTTTTTAAAAAAAATTTACATCACCATAATTTTCCCAATATCTTTTCCTTTTACCTCCTGAAGTCATCCTCTATAACAAATAGTATTTTAGAGACAAAAAAGAAATATAAGAAAAATAAGCATGACTGATATACAATGGACAACAGCTGTGGACCTCCCACTTCTGCAAAGAGGTTAAGGCTCTTCCAAGCCATGCTTACTTTTCATAATTTTGCAACACTCTTATTTTAGGTTCTTTCTTTTTAATAGTATTTTATTTTTTCCAATTATATATAAACATAGCTTTCAACATTCACTTTTGTAAGATTTTGAATTCCAAATTTTCTTTTCTCTCTCCCAACTTTATCTCCTTTCTCCCTAAGACAACAAAAAATCTGAAATAGGTTATACATGTACAATCATATTAAACATGTCCATATTAGTCATGTTGTGAAAGAAGAATCAGAACAAAAGGGGAAAACCATGAGAAAGAGAAAACCAAAAAAAAGGTGAAAACAGTATGATTCAATCCATATTCAGTCTCTATGGTTCTCCCTCTCTAGAGTAGATAGCATTTTATATCTCACTTCTATTGGAAATGTTTTGAATCACTGCATTGCCGAGAAGAGCTAAGTCTATCGTGGATGATCATCACATAATCTTATTGCTGTGTACAATGTTCTCTTGGTTCTATTCGCTTCACTTAGCATTAGTTCATGTAAGTCTCTCCAGGCTTTTCTGAAATCAGCCTGCTCATCATTTCTTACACAATAATAATATTCCATTACATTCATAAACTGTAACTTATTCAGCCGTTCTCCAATTGATGGGTATCCACTCAGTTTCCAGTTTCTTGTCACTACAAAAAGAGCTGCTTCAAATATTTTGGCACATGTGGGTCCTTTCCCATCTTTTATGATCCCTTTAGGATACAGATTGAAGTTCTTTCTGTTTATATTTTTTATAGTTCTTGAATATGAGACTGGAAAATCTTTGGAAGAACTCTGGGCTTATCTTGTTCCTTTCTTCCCCAGAATCTAATGGTCAGCTAAGGCCACCATGTCTACTTATTCCTGGATAGAAAATTGTTCTCTGATCCTGAAATCTCCCTGGGTTTTAAACCAGCTCTGGCTCTCTCTTGCTCAGTTGTAGACCTCCACAGCACTCCATGAACATATTATACTACCAAGAATCTTTCTCCCTCTGTTCCAGCTTTCTTTTTGTCTTATCTTTCCACATTATAATTAAAATATAAACTCTTTGAAGGCAGGAATCATCTAGCATGTTTTTATTTGTATCCCAACATTAAGCACTTTCCTATTAGATCATAAGTCCCTTACAAAAGGGCCTGCTTAGCACAGAACTCAGAATACAGTAGGAATTTAATAAATATTCATTGACTTGACTTAGCATAGTACCTGGCATGCAGTGGGAGCTTAATACATGCTTTATCTAGCTTCTGTTCTTCCTGTAGGTTTCCTGCGTCTGACTTCTAAGTGGCAGTGTTGGAGGCTGGTAATAATTAGTTCCATCTACATGAGGCATTTTAAAATCTATAAAGCATTTTCTTCACAACTACCTTGGGAGAGAGATAGAAAAAATCTCCTTATCTCCATTTTATAGAGGAGGCTTGGAGAGACTAATTGATTTGTCCAAGAGCACACAGTTGGAAAGATAACAAAACTAAGAATCAAACTCAGTTTTCATTATACTACACCACACTATTTCAAGAGGCTTGAGTTTTCTGGAACTTTCCCTAATCTTTTCTGGATCTTTTCCCTAATCTTTATGCCTCTAAATAAGCCATGGTGCAGCACTGCATAATGTTTTGTTTATTGAATAGAGCTATAGGAATGGTACTATATAAATGGCAAATGGTTTTCTTCCCCACTAGAATCCTGTGATGGCCTGACTTTTAGGGACCCCTCACTTTTAGGAAAAAGTCTCAGAACCTTAGAATTTGAAGTTGGATCTAACACCCAATCCCCAACTTTCTCACGTGGCAGCCAAGACTTATGCAAAAGTCTTCTTAACATCAACTGCACACCCTTGATATTGCTATTTTGGTCCTCTTCAAGAATGAAGGACAACTACTAACTGTATTATTCCTGCACAAGACACTAACTGGAAAGAAAATCATTGAGGAGGATAGTTTAGGAAGTGTAGCAAACCCTATTGTGCAATTACAATAAGATCCTCAATGATTTCCACAATTATTCAAAAGAGATTGGCCTAACAATAGATACAGGAAAAACTAAATGGACTAAAAATGTAGTTGAATGGTCAGTCCCAGTGAGTTAGCAAGCAAATAGATCTGTGACAGACAGGCCCAAAATAGAAAGGAGGAAGAAAGGAGACTGAATTGCTTTGAAGAAACTATATAGGACTTTTCACAATTTCAAGCTTCTCTCTAGTTCAAAGACCTAGGCTTTTAAAAAAATTACACAAATGTTCTTCCCACAATATTGTATGATTACAGATATCAAAACAATACAGTATCTGAGAAAGCAAAGTCAAACATCACAAAGAGCAATAAAGAAACATATGTAGGATATAAATAGGCTGTTTCACATCACCAGTGATGTATTACCTTGATAAAAATAACCGGTATAAGAGATATCTTCAAATATATGATCAGAAAAGAAAGTCAATTGGTTAGGTCACAATAATAAAGTAATGACAAATGACACAAATGATCCAGTCTTATGTACAAAGACTCAAAGAAAGCCTCTACTTTAATGAATGTACACTCTCTGTAGGAACTCTAAAAGGACATAGACAAAGAAATACATCGGATAGCTTCAGATAGATGGATTTTAATTTATACTACTGAACCAATATCCCCATTGATAAGATCACAAATCCATTTGGAGGTATGAAGTGCTCTAAATGGGAGATCTTTGTCTAACAAGTTGACATACTAGTGAAGGAACTATATCAGACTATATCAAATACATGAAATCAGGAGGTCTTCAAATATATAAAGGAAATTGCTTATAGCTTGGTTACATAATGGTTATAGATTGATTATATGAAAAAGAATAAGGAAGAAAAAGATAAATATATTGTGTATTGATTTTAAAAATTTAGAAGAAAGTTCCCAATATATTGGATGGACTCTTCAGAAAAGATTTATGAAAAAACATGAACAGAGTGAGAAAATGTGATTGACTTGCCATTTAAACTATTAGAAGTATTTCATAGATCTGTTGATTTGAAATAATAACTGAGTACTTCTTTTGTAATGACAGTCTTTAAAGTAAAGCTTTGTAAACATTATCCAAATTCTGCCTATAAGGAAATAGGCTCCAAGGAGGTTAAGGAACTGTTATCAATAGAATATCTTCAATCACTTTCTATGACTGTAGCTCAGGCCTCAAAGAAATGGGTGCTTTTAGGTCCCTCTTTGGTTCCTACCCTCCACTTAGATCTTCTTTCTTGGGTGCTTGTCCTTTGTTAGAAATCCAGGTTCTCTCTTTTTTTTTTTTTTTTTTTTTTTTTTTTTTTTTGTATAGGAAATATTTTCCTTCCTTTCTTTTTTCATAGAATCTCAAACTTAACTATGACCAGATAATTTTGAAAGTATTCCTCTTAGTAGGAACTCTTTGTTTTTAACTTTTGGGATGGTCAGAATTTAATATGGCCATAACTGAAGGTTAAGTTCTGGCCATGATGGCTTTTTTTGAATAAAGCTTGGTTTCCATCCTGTTCCCAAGGACCACAACAATTTCTAAAAGGAAATAATATTGAAGATAACTGCAGTAGGATTGTAGCTCTTTTTTTCAAATCTCTCTTTTTTTTTCAATCTCTTTTCAAAAAAGATTTATCTAACAGTGTATACAGGAAAAAACTAAATGGACTAAAAATGTAGTTAGTTGGATGGTCAGTACCAGCGAATATGAATAAAGGGAGGGCAAAGACTAGAACCCAATATTTCCTAACTGAAGCTAGTATTCATTCTGGGATATTATGCTACCCAATTAGTAGGTTTGGGACTCTAGGTATTTCAGGAGAGACAATTACACTCTATAGGATGTTTCAAAAGTTTTCAGGCAGCTTTATAAGCTATTAAATTTTAAAATTGCTATAACACTTTTGGGACATTTGTATTATTCTTTGTTAAATTCCAAGCACCAAATTCCCAGTTAGCTTACAGGGTCACAAGAGAATCCTGACTATAGCAACTGGTGAAACTTTTCTCTGTGAACCCTCTCTAGTTAGAATCAAGAAAGAGAAACTTACCCATACTGAGATGGCAGAGTCTTAAGGGAACAATGAAAATGTAAGTAGTTATTATTATTATTATCTTATGAGATCTGACAAGATCCCAGTCAAAGGTGGTGCCGTGGCTGCCTCTAATACAATATAAATGGGCTCTAATATGGTAGTTGACTGTTGCATTGATTCTTATTCACTCAGAAACTAAATCATGGTGTTAATGTAAAACATGTGTGAAATACCGCTTTTTCATGCAGTAAGCAATGAAAGGTCTTCAGGAAGCAGTAGCCAAATGAATGTACTTATGAGTAATGGGAACTTGCACATGGGTATCATTTTATTACTATGTTCCAGCTATTTGAATCAAAGCCTTACTTTCTCTTTGAAGAACCAATGCCACCTAAGGGGGAGTGGGCTGGGCGGAATACTTGTTCGAGCCCTGAAATTGAACAAAATTATTTTTGATTTGCTATAGAAGTCTGGGAGTTTTGAGTTTAAGTTAAATAGCACAGTATTGATATTCTCTAGGGACACAGAATCATAGATGATTAGAGTTAGAAGGAGCTTTTTTGTCACATCCAACTCCTTGTGACCTCAGGAACTAATTTTCCCATGGGGTTTTCTTGGCAAAGATATTGGGGTAGTTTGCCATTTCCTTCTGCAATGAATCTTTTTTTTTTTTGGTTGGTAATCTTAACAATCATATAATCCAATCCTCCAATTTTATAGGTCAGGAAGCAACCGTCCAGAGAGGGGTAAATGGCATGTATAGGGTCACATGGCTAACTCTGTGTCCATTGCGCTTTCTGCTTTTAAACTTCATGGTCGTGGGACTCATCCTTTGAGATTCTATGAAAAAAGAAAGGAAGGAAAATATTTCCTATACAAAAAAAAAAAAAAAAAAAAAAAAAAAAAAAGAGAACCTGGATTTCTAACAAAGGACAAGCACCCAAGAAAGAAGATCTAAGTGGAGGGTAGGAACCAAAGAGGGACCTAAAAGCACCCATTTCTTTGAGGCCTGAGCTACAGTCAAACCAAAAGCATTTAACTGAAATTCTGTTCTGTGTTTTTAGAAAAATGGATATAACACCTATGTTTGGAACATGGTAGAAAGGATATAATATCCTCCCTATCCATGTCTCTATCCTTAATTTAAATGTGTAGTGCACTCTTAGAGAACACTTTAGGTCCCTGGATAAGTCAAGAAATTGGTAATGAATGATTCACTAAGTTAGTAAGAAAGGAGAGCTAGAGATTCCAATATGTAAAGTAAGGTTATCTCAAGAATTTGGCCAGGTAGGAGGAAGACAATGACCTTGATGCAGTTATTGTTCAGTCCTGTCAGATTTTTTTTTTTTTTTTTTTTACTCCATTTGGGATTTTCTTGCTAAGATACTGAAATAGCTTTCCATTTTCTAATCTAGCTCATTTTACAGTTGAGGAAACTGAGGCGAATAGGAATAAGTGACTTGTCAGGATTATATAGCTTTTAAATCTCTGGAGCTGGATTTGAACTTAGGATGGTGAGCCTTCCTCACTTTAGGCCCAGCAGGCTATATACTTTGCTGCCCCAAAAGACCCAAAGTCCCCTTAAAAACTGTGAAGGATAAATCCCACATAACTCAAAAGAGTTTTATTTATTTATTTATTTTTGTGGAACTACTCTAAAATGTATTTGTGGCAGAATATTCCCACAAGGACACCAAAATTAATGTCACTACATGAACTTTCCAACTCTAAGTCAGAGTGTTATTTTTTCCAAAGATCCTACCTCTAGACACTAATACATTGTTGGTGGAGTCACGAACTAATCAACAATTCTAGAGATCAATTTGGAACTACACTCAAAGGACTAACGAACTGTGCACACACTTTGATCCAGCAATGTCTCTACTGGGCTTATATCTCAAAGGAATCATAAAAGAGGGAAAGGAACCCACATGTGCAAAAATGTTCGTGGCAGCCCTCTTTATAGTGGCCAGAAACTGGAAACTGAGTGGATGCCCATCAATTGGAGAATGGCTGAAATAAACTGTGGTATATGTGTGTTATGGAATAATATTGTTCTGTAAGAAAGATTATCAGGATGATTTCAGAGAGTCCTGGAGAGACATATATGAATTGATGTTAAGTGAAATGAGCAGAACCAGGAGATCATTGTACACGACAACAGCAAGATTATACGATGATCAATTCTGATGGAAGTGGCTCTCTTCAGCAATAACATGATCCAGGCCAGTTTCAGTGATCTTGTGATGAAGAGAACCATTTACACCCAGAGAGGACTATGACAACTGAGTATGGGTCACAATGGGTATTTTTACTCCTCTTTTGTTGTTATTTGCTTGCATTTTATTTTCTTTCTCATTTTTTCTTTTTGATCTGATTTTTCTTGTGTAGTGTGATAATTGTGGAAATATGTATAGAAGAATTGCACATGTTTAACATACACTGGATTACTTGCCGTCTAGAGGAGGGGGTGGAGGAGAAGGGAGGGAAAATTTTTAGAACACAAGATTTTCTAAGGTGAATGTGAAAATTATCCATGTAGATATTTTGAAAATAAAAAAAACTTTAAATAAATAAAAAGATCCTACGTAGGCCCTAGAAGAATTGGAAGTCAAGGCAAAGAAAATAAAATTAAGCTTGAAGGTACTATCTAGGTAGTGTAATTTCATGTTCCAGAGACTACTTGGCCTGAGGAATCTCCTTCTGGAGAAGAAATGGCAGCCAAAGTTCAGAAAAACAGACAAGCCTCTCCAGATGAAATAAAAGTCACTCTTAATTTTTTTCCCTAATCTGATGATTGGAAGTATTTAGAATATGGACTTTTCTAAAAGAACTATAACAAAACAAAACAAAACAAAACAGACAAAAACTTCAACTCTTGCTTTTAAAAATAACAGAGTGGTGACAGAGTCTATTCCACCTCCCACGAGGAAGGGTTCCCACTGAAGCCAGAAGCTATCCCTGATATCCCTATCCCTGCAGAGCAGTGTCAAAATGCAATGAAACCTGCAACAGACAATTAATTCCCAACAGAGATGACATATTCAGCAGAGACTATATGTGTAGGAGGAATTCCCTACCCAACAGAGAATACAAGTCACTAGGAGAACAAGCCCAGTGGGAAACATGTGATGACCTCCCCAGAAGACAGCTGGGGGGCTACCTCATCTGGGGCAGGAGTTGTCTCCCCACACATATGAGCCTTGAACACATATTGTCTTTCCACATTTGTGCTATGTGTGTGTGTGTGTGTGTGAGTGTTCTCCCACTCATTTCCCCAGACCTCCTGTGGTGGACTCCTCATATATGTCCTTTGTGTGTACCCCAGAGTTAAGGGGGAAGATGTTTTCTTTGGTCTGGTATAAATTGCTTTGCCAAAGGCCTTTTAACAGAAAATTATCTTTTCCATGTCTTTTCTTGATCCTTATTTGATCTTACCCAACCTCTTTGGGTCATATGAAAAGGAGGGAGGAAAAAGGGGAGAAAGGGAAAGATAGAAAGGGGAAGGAGGAGGAAGATAAACATAAACACATCTATGTGTACATACATACATATACATACATATGTATATATGTGTATATCATAGCTATACAAAGCTTTTTTGGTGGAACTATTGTGAAATGTGTTTGTGAGCAGAGGATTCCCATGAGAACACTAATCAGAGATTGTATGTGTGTGTGTATATGAATGTACACATAGAGAGACAGAAACAGACAGGCAAAGATCCCAGTACATTTAAGGCAAGATTGTTGCTAACCATGTATACGGATTAAAGGCAGAGATTTGGCTAGGCAGGAGTAAAGACAATAAACTTGCATAACAGATCCAAATCCCACATTGCTACAGGTTCCTCCTTTGATGAAAATGCTCTGAAATGTATCTGCAGGCAAGGATCCCCATAAGGACATTGATCAAGGAGTATGTGTATTCATATGTACAAAACACACAAATGTGTATATGAGTATAAATTATACACATCTACACACACATTTCCAACATTTATTCATAGTGTGTGTCACACTTATGTGGATAAACTTTAATGTACTTCTCTGTCTCCTGTGCTGACTTATTCAATCACTAGCTAAAAAAGACTCTAAAAATTCTCACAACAGAGAAATGGTGGAGAGCACTTGGGTGAAGATCAACAGAGGAAGAATAGAAGCAATACTGTCATTAGAGTATTCTTTAGATTATTTGGACAGAAAGAAGAAATGAAAAATGAGTTAAGGAAATATAACAAGGGTTAGAATCACTGTTTGAACTGAATGGAGCAATGATAATAGACTATGTAGAGAAAACTGATGCTCAATCCTTATTTTTGTTCTGCTTTCTCTGTCAAGGAAAAAACAATTGAAATAGAAAAGACATAATAAAAATGCCTGATAGGGAGGAGAAATCTAAATTCGCACCTAGATTCCCCGAATAAATTTAAAGTGACCAGGTCTAATTGAACTACATCTGATGCTGAAAGAATTGGTAGAGGAGATTCAGAGGTCATCTCTGAGAAAAGTTTATTGTGTTTACATTTATAGTATGCTAGCCAAGGAGCAGGTGACTTTGGAGATGATACTGGCACCTAAATTTATTGTGGGGGTACACAGAATAAATGATAAGGTGGTATGGCCTTTGGGAAGGAGTCTAAAAGTATAGGGAATTGGACTGAATCACGTAATGCAGAATACAAAGAAATTTCTACTTAACAGTGCTTCTTCTACCCACACTGCTTCTGTCATGATTTGATATTTCTAAAAGAAAGACATAAAAATGAGAATGGAAAATGGAGAATGGAGCAAGATCTCTCAAAACAATAATACAGAAACTGGTTAAGGAGTTTCAGGAACTGGAACCCAATGTAGAACACAGAGTACAAGAAGGCACAAAAGACTATAGTCTAAAATCAGAAAATAAAAATCAGAAAACACTGAAATGAAAAAGAAACAATAGAAGACCAAAGAAAAGGAAACCAAGTAAAATTTATAAAATCAAAATAAAAAATTACTGTAAAATGAAATTAATAAAAACAGGAAGAAAGGAAGTAAAATTTTGGACTAATCGATTAAGGGAAAAAAGACAAAAAAGGGAGAAATAAATAACTAAATAAAAAGTTAACAATTTAAATAAAATAGAAGTACTAAGGGAAAAGAAGGGAATCGAGGATGGAAAAAAATGCTTCTTGGAACAGATTAGAATCAAAGTATTTTAAACAAACTAATTTCAGGGACAAAGTACTGCTTGAGGAAGAGATTAAAACAAAACAAAACAAAACAGAATATCCAGTAAACAAACACAGGAAAACACAAACTTCACATTCACAACTTAAAATATGGATCGATTAAACAATATAATAAAAACAAAGAGTGACAGAACTGATAAAACAAAACTTAACAATTTGTTGTTTACAAGAAACACACCTAAGTCAAGTAAAGACAGAATCAAAATGAGAGACTGGAACAAAATTTGCTATGCATTAGGATGAATCTCAGAAAGCAAAAGTTATAATCAGGCTTCCAAACAAACACCACAAAAAATAAAAATTCACAAAGAAACTATATTATGCTTAAAGGAATCATTGATAATGAGCCAATATAAATACTAAATATGTTTAACTATTTAGGCTATAAGTTGTTTTGAGGAAAATAGTCTACAGACAATATAGACACAGATGCAGATATACATATATATGAATTATTGTATGAAAAAAATAACATTCAGTGTTTCATTTTGTACCTTCTCTTCTACTGTTAATTATCTTGTAAAGTGTATGTCTTATTTCTCTCCACCACCCCCCTTCCCAGGATGTAAGGTTATTGAAGTCTGGGGCTGTGCTTTATACATCCAAAGATTCATAGTTTATTGGACATGGAAGAAACTTAGAAATTCATCAAACTATTTATTGCTGAGGAAACAGGTTTAGAGACATTGGGATTTGCTAAAAATCCATACTATTAGTTGGGGGCTGAGCCAACATTTAATTTCGGATCTCCTGTCTCCTAGTCAAGAACTGTTTCCACTGCATAAAGTAGATGTTCAATAAAAATGACTGATGATGCTTAGGATAATGTTGATGGAAGGAATCCACAATTCAAAGAGCACTGGACTTGAAATTATATGTAGATCTATCTCCATTACAACTAAGATCTATTTCTACTCTTTCTTTCTTTTTCTTTCTTCTGAGGCAAATGAGGTTGAGTGACTTGCCTAGAGTCACACAGTCAGTCACAAGTGTTTGAGACCAGATTTGAACTCAGTTTGTCCTGGCTTTAGGGCTGGTGCTCTATCAACTGTCCCACCTAGCTGCCCCTTATCCCTACTATTTACTGGCTGTGTGACCATAAACAAGTCACTAAGTAAGTCTCTCCACCTCAATTTCCTTAACTGTAAAATATGATAATACCTACTTTTATGAACATAGGTCACCCTTCCACTGTCCATTTCTTTCCCAAATCTAGGTTTTATAATAAGTGCACTACCCATAACATAACTATGCTATCAGGACACATTAAACACTACTTAATTTTTATTCATTTGGTCTTTTAGTTATATCTGACTCTTTATGATCTTATTTGCAGTTTTCTTGGCAAAGATACGAGAGTGGTTTGCCATTTCCTTCTCCAGTTCATTTTACAGATAAATAAACTGAGACACCTAAGGTTAAGTGATCTGCTCAGGATCACACAACTAGGAAGTCTCTGAGACCAGATTTGAATTTAGGAAGTTAAGTCTTCCCAACTCCAGGCCACTGTAATGCCTAAATGTCCCTTAATTTACCTAATTTACAGCCAATAAATGATGAAAGTGATGATTAAAGTGATGAAAACCAAGAGAGCAGTACTAATACAAATTAATAAAAGATCTATTTAATTAAGTTAAAGATTATAAAGTTTCATAATAGTATATTGTACTAGTATATATAATATAGTGATATGCATAAATTTTTTTTAGTGTATACCTATATATTTTTCCCCTTCAAGTGCTGGTCTATTATCAATGGGTAGCTTGTATTTGGATCACTCTGGGAATATTTTCACTGCCTACCTCAGAGGAGTGTTACAAGGACAAAATGAACTTGTGCTTTGTAATGACAAAGCACGATATGAATGTGAGGGTATCAGAATGGTTCGTGGCAACAATCTCCAAGACCTTCTGGCGTATTTTAGCTTTGTGTACTGTGGAAAACCTTTTACATATATTTCATGCTGAAGTTACTGAAGGGAGGGACAGAGAAAGGAAGAGAAGCTGTGCATAGAGCTCTACAGAAATGGAATATTATTCAATTGACTTGAAATAAGAAATACTTGCCTTCTTTCTAATCTCCTGAACTATTTACTGTCCATAGTTCTCTCAGAACCAATTTCCTCATCAGTAAAATGGGGATAATAATTCCACCTTCCTTAGAAGTAAGAATCAAATGAAGTAAAATTTATAAAGAACTGAAAATATTAAACTACCATATCAATTACAGCTATTGTTATTATTGTTGTTGCTGTTAGTATTGTTGTTATGTTCCTTGAGATGCATTTGGTCCCAACGTGTATCAGAATGTTTTCAGAACTGTCTAGGTCCACTGAAAAAAGGAAAGGAAACAAGAAATTATTAAGCATCTACTCTGTCAGTCACTGGGCTAAGCACTTTACAAATATTACATTATTTTTTCCTCCTTATGATGTTGGTGCTTATTATGAACTCCATTTTATAGTAGGAAATTGGGGCAACAATTAGGGGACTTGCTCATCATCACTAGAACCCAGGTAACAGCTAGCTCACTTGTGCAGGTCACAAGCCTTTCTCTGTATGTTAGACTTTTTCTAAAATCCTTTCCAGCATTTCATTGTGATACAGAGGTGAACCTTCATTCTCAAAAGCTATGAGCAGTGGATAAAACACTGGAATTAAGAAGATAGGAGTTCAAAACCAGCCTCAGACACAGACTATGAGATATAAAATAAGTATCAGAATAGCAACTACCTCACAGGGTTGTGATGAAACTAAATGAGATAATATAATATCTGCACTGCACTTAACATGGTACTTGGCACATAATAGGAACTTAATAGACACTTATTCCTTCTCTATGGAAGTGGAATGAAACTCAAACTCTCATAAGTTTAATTAAGCTGGAGAGGTTTAGAATAAGGGCTTGACTTTGGGGTAAGGTCCGAGTGATGGCTCACTCATCAATTGTGATGATCACAGCAATTCCTAGAAATAGTCCATCCCCTAACATCTATGTCTTTTTAGAGGTAAAACTTGTATCCATAAAATTTCATCATTTTATGATAAATAATGGATCCTTTGAAAAAGAAAATATAATAATATGTAATATAAGATAAATGATAGCTAACATAAAATAGCTAAATAATAACTTAAAAATTTGTATTAGCTCAGGTTTTCACATCTTCCATGAATACGTAGAAAACATCTTTCCTATCTGGTAAATGAAAAACTAAGGGTTAGAGAAGTCAGGAAAATAGTGATGCAAATGAACACTTAGATAATGGGGCTTTAAATTAAAGTTTATAAAGCTCCTTCATAGGTAGTACAAATATTTCAGATGACAAAACTAAAGTTAAGTAATTAAATTACTTAACTAAGTTTACCAAGCTAATGAGTAGTAGACTCAGGATTACCATATAACTCATGCATAAATGCTTTTTTCCCCCACAGAGCTAGAGGTACTTTGAAAATAGGAACTATATTTTCTATATAGTCTTTGGAGGCCAGGCACACTGTAAGTGCTGAATAAATGCTTGCCAAACTGAGTTGATATAAATGTAGAAAGTGTTGGTATTAAGACTTTCCTCCCACTTACCATGAATTAAAATTTTAAAAATTTTGTCTTCCATATTATTATTATATAAAAATGATGAATGCGCTGATTTTAGAAAGGCCTGAAAAGATTTACATGAACTGATGCTGAGTTAAACAAGCAGAACCCGGAAAACATTGTACACAGCCAACAGCAAGATTGTGTGATGATCTACTATGTTAGACTTGAATCTTCTCAGTGGTTCAGTGATCCAAGGCAATGCCAATAAACTTTAGAGGGAAAACACCATCCATATCCAGAGAGATAACTATGGAGACTGAATGTAGATCACCATACTATTTTCAATTTTTTTCCTTCTGTTTTTTTCCCTAGTACTTTTTCCCTTTTGTTCTGATTTTTCTCTCCCAACATGATTCATATGGAAATATGTAAAAAGTGAAGATATATGTATCACCTAAAATTTATTTTACATGTAACTGGGGAAAAGAAAAAAAAATTAACATTTTTAAATAGGTAGGTCTCTCCTGGGGGTGGAATTTGTCTTCCTTTATAATTTTTTTTCTTTAAAGTCTTAATAAAGTGGCTTCTCCACCCTTGCACAGCTTATGTTTCTTCCAAGCTAATTCACTTCTGCTTTGCTCATAGAGCATGCTGGGCCATCTTGTGCCAATGTCTCCTATGCCATGCAATCAATTCTAAAGTTCTTAAGAGAGAACTAGAGAGTGTCCTTTTATTGCTTTTTCTGACCACCTTATGAGCACCTGCCCTGTGTGAGTTCTCCATAAAACAGTCTTTTTGGACAGCATACATTTGACATTTGAACAATGTGGCCAGTCCAAAGAGTTGAGTAGGTTTAACATCAAAGAACCTTTGGTCCCCAGTGAACTAAGTTGGGAGGAGGTAGGTGGTACAGTGGGTAGAGTATCAGACTTGATACTTTTTTTTATTGCCTTGTTACCCTAAAGAAGAGTTCTTAACTTCAAATCTATAAATTTGTGGGTTTTAGAATTTTTTCTATATAATACAAATAATTTGAATCTTTAAATACATTTGATTTTATACATTAAAAATATTATTCTGAATTTGTGGCAGCCCTCTTTGTAGTGGCCAGAAACTGGAAACTACATGGATGCCCATCAATTAGAGAATGGCTGAATAAATTGTGGTATATGAATGTTAAGGAATATTATTCTTCTTTAATAAATGACAAACAAGATGAATACAGAGAGGCTTGGAGAGCCTTACATGAACTGATGCTGAGTGAAATGAGCAGGACCAGGAGCTCATTATATACTTCAACAACAATACTGTATGAGGATGTATTCTGATGGATGTGGCCCTCTCAAACAATGAGATGAACCAAATCAGTTCCAATGGAGCAGTAATGAACTGAACCAGCTACACTCAGCAAAAGAACTCTAGGAGATGATTATGAACCACTACATGGAATTTCCAATCCATTTAATTTTATCTGCCTGTATTTTGGATTTCCTTCACAAGCTAATTGTACACTATTTCAAAGTCCGATTCTTTTTGTACAGCAAAACAACTGTTTGGACATGTATGCATATATTGTATTTAATTTAAACTCTATCATATTTAACATGTATTGGTCAACCTGCCATCTGGGGGGAGGGGAGGAGGGGAAAAATTAGAACAAAACATTTGGCAATTGTCAATGTTGTAAAATTTACCCATGCATATATCTGGTAAATAAAAACTATTAAAATAAAAAAAATTAAAATGGAAGGTTTGATGTTTTAAAAAAAATATTATTCTGAGAAGGGGTCTTTGGGTTTCATATGCCTGCCAAAGGGGTCCATGACACAAAAAAGATTAAGAACTTCTGCCTTAATGTTTTGATGATTGTAAATATTTCCAAAAGAAGAACTGGCTCTGATTTAGATTTTATGGGTTTTGTTATTATTGAGGTCCTTTCCCCCCCTTTTTGGCTTAAAGTGAAGAGGGTTACAATGAATTGTGGGAAGAAAAAATGGCCTGGGGGAGACAGAGAAGAAGATGGCAGAATCACAAAAGCAAGTTAAAAGTTAGTCAGCAGCATGGCTGGCTCATGAGCTGCTGCCTCCTTCTTAAGCCCCCATGTCTCCTCCCAAATTAAAGGAAGTTCCAATCAAAACAGAGTCAAAATGCTCAATTCTGGGAAATGTATGGGAGTATTAAAGAGAGGAGACAGAGAGACAGTTTCTTTAGAAAGAGAACAAAAGATTTAAACTTCTCTCTCTCCCTCCCTTTCTTCCCACCTACGTGGGTTCCACCCATTCTTCAAGACTCAACCCAAATCCAATCTCCTTTGAGAATAATAACCCATATTTTTATAATTCTTCAAGAGTACAAAGTACATTTCTCACAGCTCTCTATGTGAGGTAAGTCCAGTAAATATTAATGGGCTTATTTTATTGTTGGGAAAGAAATAGCTAAAAAAAAAAAATTATAGGATTTACCCAGGAACATAAAGCATATCAGAACTGACATTCAAATCTAAGTGTCCTGACTCAAAATCAGACTCAGAGAACCAAAAACCCATTGTTGTGTCCACTATTTGACTTTTCCTGACTGCCCTGGGCAAACCTCTTAAAAGTTCTTATGAAATAACTATGTAAAGTACTTCACCATCCTTAAAGTATTATGTAAATACTAGTTGTATGGCTATATTTACTCAGAAACAATTGGCCCAAACCTGTGATTTCACAGTATTTGTTGTTGTTTATCTCTTTTTCAGTCATATCTAACCTCACCCTATTGAGGTTTTCTTGGCAAAGATAGTGATTTCCCATTTCCCTTTCTAGCTCATTTTTACAGATGAGTAAACTAAGGCAAACAGGGTTAAGTGACTTTCTCAGGGTCACAAAGTTAGTAAGTATCTGAGACAAGACTTGAACTCAGGAAAATGGATTTTCTTGACCCAGCACTCTATCCATTGAACTACCTAGCTGCCCAAAGGTATCAGGAACACCTGATAAGAATAAGAAAGCTGTAACTTCAGAGTCTTACTTTAGTCTTAATCACCACATGGGTGCTACATAAAAAAACTGAGACCTAGAAAAGACTTTACCCAGATATGTCTGGAGGAGAGGATAAGGCTGGTGACTTTGCACAGTCCTGTGTCACTTAAATCTAATTCATTTGCAAATCAAGACATCATTTTCTTGTTGTCTTCCAGAACAAAGGACAAACAACAATCTGTGACTAGAAGTAGCTGCCCTACTTGGGACCCAAGTGGCCAATTCCAGTTAGGCAATGCTCTCTCTCTCTCTCCTTTTTTTCCCCTCCTTGCCTTCCTTCCCCCTCTTTCTCCTTCCTTCATTCCCTCCCTCTTTCCTTCCTTCCTTCTCTAAGAATTGGATGAGTTTAGTTTCCACAGAGTTATAAAACTCAAATTAGAAAAATACGGAGAAATGAAACTGAAATCAGAACAATGGAATTGAAACCTAAAAAATGAAATTTAAAGGTTAGGCTGACATGGAAGAAGAAGAAACAAAACTTATGGAGAGAAGCCATAAATCAGGATAAGAAATATGTTATGAGATGTAATCAAGGGTGGGGATATTGGAACTTCAGATAGACTGTAACCTCTCTAGTATTCAGCCATTGGGGAAACAGGGGAGGAACTTCCTTTCCCATACAGAGAATAAAAGTCTCTGTTCTAGTCCGAAACCTTAAGGGTCCTCTCCTCCAGATTGATTTTTTTTTTTTTTAAGTAGGTAAAAGAGGCCATTTTTTGGCCTCATTTCTTACCTAGCTTTGAGACTAGGAAAGAACTTAGCTTAAAAAGGCCAAGGTCTCCCACTGCATCTAGGACTATCTCCACTTTCCTAATCTAGATGTTGCCACTGGACTCAGAGGGCTCTGGAGAGGAAAGTGAGGGAAAGTGACCTTGTCCAGCCCCCTTTAATATTTTAAATAAATATTTAAATTAAATATTTAAATAAATGCATGTCACAGCATCACCTCCCTGATGTCATGATCCTTTTCAAGAACAAAAGACAAACTTTTATAAAGTAGTTCAGGGCCACTGACAGCTTAGGTATTTAAGGTTTGTCTCAATTATATGTACTTAGCTTACACTACCTTATATCCCTTTTCTACCACTAGGAGGTATTGCCATTCAAATTTATGACTTTCTTTGCTAGAGCCCAGGGACTTATAGTCGGTCCTATATTTCCCTGGGTGGTTATGTCTTCTAACTATCAACAGAGGAGACTCAATTAAAAAAAATCCAAACACTTTAAGGGCTTTAGAGAGTTGTATACCTCTATATCTTAATCCTTCCACCTTTTAGATGGCAAATTCATCTCATTAGGGGGGAAAGGTGGGATTCATTCAGTTTGACACTTTTGGCTACTTGGTTCCTACTCACAATTAAAAACTTTCATACAAGTCTTGGGGAAAAAAAAAACTATATAAGCACAGCATTGCTGTATACAATTCTTTGCTTATAGAAACAAAAGAAATTAAAACAAAATATATTTTTAAAGCCATCAGGTTCCTCCTCCAAGACTGCAAAGTGTAGATTTTTTTTTTTCATTAGGAAACCAAGCCAAAAATCTAAAAAGATCTAGTTTGGATACTTCCTCAAATCCCCCAAATCTTTGTACATGGTTTCTAAAGAAAACGCAATATTTTAAAGCAACACCATTCAGATATCTATTTTGTTCAAACGTCCTATTCCCTCACAGTGCAAAGTAGAAATCACTTATAGAATCTGAATTATTGAGCTTTGTACTTCTTGACTGGATCCCACCCTTTATGTCCTCCCTCACCATTATGGCATTGACAACTGCAAGGAACATGGGAAATTTATTTTACACCAGTTTTACAAGATTTTACATTTATATTTACAAGGCAAGGGATCTCAATAGCATATGACCAGCCCAGGGACATAAATGACCAGCAATATTCACCTATAATCCTTATCTGTTCTTGTTCCCTCTTCTTAAATTTTCATTTCAGGTCATGTCCATGTCCATTCCCACCACTCAGGATGATCCCTGATTGTCAGTTCTTTCATTAGTGTTAGTTCTTAGGGCACAACAAGGGCGGGTAGAAGCCAGCCTGAAATGGCTCAAGAAAGAGCCATTGTTAAATTTTTAGTGAGGTACTCATACCTCAGGAACACTAGAAATTAGGGTTTGATTTATTATTTTGTTGACTATCTAGATTTAATAAAGTGAGAGGGGAAATGCCAATTAAACATAGAAATGTGTCCTGGGTACATTTTTTTTTTCAGAGGCCTGATTATCAAATATTTACCAGAACATCCTTGGGCACAACCGTCCTCCAAAGGTGGAACTAACTTGAGGACTTGGCAAAAAGCCACAGATCATCAGCTGGAGGACAGAAGCAAAACATACGTATATCCCCCCAAAAACACACATACTAGATTTCCTTTCCATGTCTTCTTATCTCTCCAACCAGATTATTAGTTCCTTAGAAATAAGGATGGATAATTGTGTTATGCTTTTTTGATAGCGCCTAGCAATAAATAGCTTACCAATAAACCAGATTCATAAAATATCAGTACTGGAAGAAAACTTAGTCATCATTTACTCTTAACTCCCTATTTTTTTAAGTTTTTTTTTAATTAAAGCTTTGATTTACAAAATATATGCATGGGTAATTTTTCAACATTGACCCTTGCAAAACTTTGTTGCAAATTTTTCCTTCCTTTTTGGCTCTCTTCATCACTGAACAACTAGAACTGGTTTGAATCCTCTCATTGTTGAAGAGAGCCACGTTCATCAGAATTGATCATCATATAGTCTTGTTGTCTAACTCCCTTATTAAAGAAATTGAGGCACAAATCAACGAACTGATTCACCAACAATACATAGTCTAATTCTGTATCATTTGTACTAGTATGAGTATTAGATAGCGTAAGGATCAGAGCATCAAACATGGATCTCAAGACATCTGACAGAGCAGCAATGTCAGGAAGACCTGAGTTTGACTTAAGATCTGATCTCAGACACTGATGTACTGTGTGATTCTGGGCAAGTGACTTAAACTTGTTTGTCTCAGTTCCTTCATCTGCAAAATGGGAGTTCCATAATAGCACTGATCTTCCAAGGTTTTTGTAAGGAACATATGAGGTAATAATTGTAAAGTGCCAAAGCAAAGTGCCCGGCACATAGTAGGTGCTATATAAATGTCAGGTATTATTATTATAAAATTTCTGTTCATTATGAAGGCTGTTAAGAGGATATGAAGATCCCCCCACTCTCCCTTTTTCTCTCTCTTTAGGAAATAAGGACAACAAACTGGTTAAGTTTTTCAGTCTGTGAAAATCAACTTAAATCAATACTACAAAACTAAATAGGAAATCAAGGTAGCTTTGGTGGCTATAAATTATACATTGGCAATGATAAGAGATTAATTAATGGAAGCATGATATCTACAAGTTATAGACCCATCTTTCATCACCGGTTCCAAGATGACTTCTGAGAGCTTATGCTTATTCTAGAACTTCAGGATAGATGGCAAGTAATTTCCCTCATCCTGGTCCAACTGGAGGGGAAAGTGAGATTGGTGATCTTGCACAGCCCTCCCCCACTTAAATTCAATTCACTTGAATGTCATAGCATCGCCTCTCTGATGTCATGGTCTTCATAATCCTATTTATTATACCCTAATTAAGGGAGCTAAGTGGTATAGTGGATCAATCTCCTGGCATGGAGTCAATCAGACCCAAATTCAAATCCAACCTCAGATACTTAGGAGCTCCCTGCTGCTGGGCAAGTCACTCAACCCTTCTGGATTTCCTTTGTCATCTGTAAAATTATCTGGAGAAGGAAAAGGCAAACCTCTCTAACATTTTTATCAAGAAAACCCCCTTTGGGGTCACGAAGACATGACTGAATAACAACAGGTAATTATTGTATAATCTGGGTAAATCACCTCCATTTCCAGGTTTCAACTTCTTCATTTGTAACATGAGGGAATTGGATTAGATGATCTCTATAATTCCTTCCAATTTAACATGATCCAAAAATGTGGCATGGCATCAAATTATTAAAAATTGCAAAAGATTATAAAACTCAATCTGAGTATGACTATGGGGGAAATGGCATGCTAATATGCTACTGGGGATGGCTTGAATTGGTTTAGTTTTTGTTGGAATGCTACATGGAAATTTTCAATAAAAATATCAAAAGTTTATGCCAGTTGCCTCAGCTATCCCAATTTCAAGGATATTGATGAGACGGAAAGGGGAGGGGGAGGAAGGACCTATATATGTAAAATATTTATGAAAAATTACCTCACCATAAAAAAATGAGAAATGCAAAAAATTCAAAGACCTGTCAGTATGTATTTGAAGTTGATGTAGAATAACAAAAGCAGAATCACAATTAAAAAATAATGCAAATTCTATGGCTACATCATTTGAAAAAGAACCATAACAACAGAAATAACATTCACGATCCATCCACACAGACAACAACCTTGTTATTACTTTGTTGATAGTAGGGATATACCTCATCTGCTTCTTACAACTATCTGTAAATAAGAAAATCATACGGTTAAGGTGTACTGTTATTTACAATCAGTTTTTAATGGCTTTTTTGTACTTTTTTTTGTTCTTGTGGACATAGTTGAATTCTAGTAATGACATTTCAAGTAAAATTTATTTCCTTTAAAAGAGAGTCATGCATTTGCAAAATAATAAAAACTGTGGTTAGATTAAAAATCAAGGTGAACATTTATCTGAATAAATGCTCTTGTCAGTAAGGTCAAAATGCCCTTTACAACAAAATGCCAAAATGTTTTTTTCTTTTATTTTAAAGAGAACTAAAACTCAGAATAAGCTAAATCTGGTGAAAGCCATTGTCATTAAAGACAATTAAAAGAATTTTCTTTTAAAAAAGAGAAAAGTTTTTATTAAGTGGCATAATTTCTTATTTCAAATGCACAAAATGATCTGTTCTTATAAATGTTGGAGCATCTAAGAAGTACTCACCTCTTACTTTGTTCTCTTTTCTCTACAAATAATGATATTTGAAGAAGGAAGGGTAGAACACAAATCATTAACAAGAAGTAGAAAATTCACAGCGGACAGATAGATTGAGTGTTAAGCCTGGAGTTAGGAAGACCTGAGTTCCACAGGATTAATGATGTAGCATGCTTACCAAAGTGAGATACCATTAGGACAGCACTTAGTATAGCACCTGCACATAATAGGTGCTTGATAAATTCTCTTTCCCCTCCTTTTCCCCCACCTCCTGAGAGAGAGATAATGAACACAAGGTACATGCAGAATAAAATCTGAATTTTTTTGATATGGCCAAAATAGAGATTTATTTTTTTTTAAAAATGTTTTCTTCTTCTTTTTTCCTTTCTCAGTGAGGGTGTAGGGGACAGGAATTATGTGTGAGAGAAAATAAATGTTTTTAAAAAATCTATTGCAGTCATTTACACAGTGGTAATGAGGGTCTGAAATAGGATAGTGGCTGTAGGAATGGAAAAGAGGGGGAGAGAATATGAGAAATATGATAGAAGTAGAATGAATAGGACTTAGCAATTGATTAGCTATAAAGGAGAGGGAAACACCAGACAGCTCACTTATTTCAAATCACAGGAAGGACTCATGGAGATCATCTCTAAGGTCCCTTACAACTCTAAAATTCTAATGTTTCATGATTTCCTAGCAAGCTGCTGGCTAAACATGTGTTGCAGAAATTTCTTTTTAAAACAAAGAAATGAGCTATTTAAATAAATCAGTGCTTCTTTCTTGAGGACACCTCACTCATGCACAATCTACTTTGGGCCAGCCATACAGTGCAAAGTTAGGGTCAGTAGGAGTCCCCAAGGCTCCTGACATACATGTAATTTGCCATTGCTAAGCTATAAGGCACTAGTTCAGAGATTCAGGAGAATGGCAGCATATAATTGAAAATGATACATATGCATCTAAATCTTTTAAAAAGCAAATTACAAAAATCAAGCTTATTCTGAGATGATCATTTTGTCAATGGTCTCCAGTGTTCCAATCAGCATAATTAAATAGTTAGATTTCTTTCAGATTGATTGTGGCTTTCACATTTTTATCATCCAAGGACCATTTTAGTGAGATGATTCTAAGCTAATAAGAACCCCTAAATTAGAACCTAATTAAGAGATGGAAAATACAAATGTATTTGTTTTTAGTTGGGTACAATTTTTATCAGAGGAATCATGAAAAATTAAAAATCATTAAACATCCTCCCAAACATTGTCATGCTGAGACAATGTATGTTTTGGTTCCTCCCTGCTACAAAACACATTCTGCTCCGGGTAACATCTGGGAAAGTGGCTCATTGCAAAGAGTGCCAGGTTTGGGTTTGAGATGAAAGTAGAAATCCTGGCACACATATTTACTCCTCAAGTGAACCTGGATGATTCAATAAGTCCCGAGGGTCATGATTTGCTCTTCTAAGATGAGGTGATTTCTAAGGTCCCTCCCAGCTCTAAACCTATGATCTTATGATCTTAAGATCCTATGACCCCTGAGATCCATTCTACTTCTGAACCTATAATGTCATAACCTGTAAAATAACAACAAAGCTTCTCTGGGAATCACTAATTCTTGTTCATCCTAAAGGGCTGATGACAACACAGGGTCATATCTTTTGCATGTGAATTGGAGTTGAATGAGACAGAGTTGGACCAAGTTATCAGCTTTACTCTTTCTTCCAGAATCATCCAAGTCCAGTGACAGTAACAAAAGTCAAGAAAACCGGCAATGCTCCAGTCTGACCTTGGCATCTGACCAAGCTTTAAGCACTCCACCATGCCAGCTTCAGCAACCTTCCTGGCCACTGAAACAAGTTGTTTTTTCATCTGCCCTTTCTGTCAAGGGAAGTCTTCACATGCTTCAGAGAGACATCCCCCAAATTCACCTGTTGGTTACCTTCAATCTGGTTTAGCCCATCTTCAGAGAAGGTATTACTGGGTTGTGGCTTCTGTGCATGCTACAGCATCTTAGAGCCACGGAGGAGAGCTGACTGGCAGGTAAACCAGCAGTAGATGAGCAGCCTTGGAAAGAGCTCAGCTAGCCCTTATGCCAGAGATGCAAGTTGTCCCGAACTCCCCATACACCCCAGGAAACCACTAACATCCAATGCCAGAAGTGAGAAGTGAGAGAAGCAGAGCTGGTATCTTCTCAAACCTTGATGAAATAATTATTATGCTTTATTTTTGTTGACTACATTTTGCTTTTCAAAGTGTTTTCAACTATTCTATCATTGGATTCTCACAAAATCCCATAAGGAAAGTTGGGTAAGTATTTTGATCATCCTCTGGTAGAAGAGGGGATTGAGGCCCATAGAATTTTAAGTATCAGACTAGAGGCTGACAGAAGCAGAATCAGAAACTAGGTATACTGATTCTCATCTACTGCATCTTCCAACATCCTAACTTTGAGATTCAATTCAATAAGCAGTTATCAAGCAGTGAGAGATACTGAGAATACAAAGCCCAAAAGCCCTTTCAAAAACTTCTGCTTTCAAGGAACTTACAGTCTTCATAAAACCAGAGCACAGCTTATCTATAAAGGTTGTAATGTATAAAATGTAGGGCATTAAGATGGCAACTAGGTAGCACAGTGGATAGAGTTCTGGTTTAGAGTCAAGAGGATTTGAATCCAGTTTCAGACAAGTCCTAGCTATGTGATCCTGGGCAAGACACTTAATTCTACTTGCCTCACTTTGGAAAAGGAGATGGGGAACCACAAATGTGGTCACGAACAGTCAGACATAATTGAAACAATTGAACAAAAAATGTATTTGGTTGGGGGAGAAGGGAATTAAAGAATTTTATGATACTCTTTTTAATAACTAGGAACAAATCCTTTTATTACTAGTGTTATTGTGTGTTTAAGGAAGAAATAGGGCAGCTAGATGGTGCAGTGGGTAGAATAACAGCCCTAAAGTCAGGAGGACCTGAGTTCAAATTTGACCTGAGATACTTAATACTTTGTGTGACTCTAGGCAAGTCACTTAACCCCAATTGCCTCAGCAAAAATAAAAATAAAAATAAAAATAAAAATAAAAATAATAATAATAATAAAGAAGGAAGTAAAATGAATCAATATCACTTTCTTGAGAATCACTTTGTCCTACTAGGGGTTGGCTAGACCAGCACCACCACCTTAAGAGAAGCAGGAGTCCTGGGATTCTTTGATTTGGTGGTGAGGAAAAAGAATGGAAGAGGGGGAGAGTTCAAAAAATCATATTGTAAAACCACTGCCCTAGAAAAATATCAAGCCAGGGCACTAGAATAGTGCTGTGGTAAGATTCATAAGAAAATTACATAGTGACTCAACCTTGAAAAATATTTTTTTAAGTTACTAAGTCCAAGGAATTTCCATTTGCCTTGCACATTTTCCATCATTTTCAATATATTCTCAGGTGTTGCTTCTAAGCCTACTCATCACCATGTATTTCTCCTGCTCTGATTCACCATAGGCTAAGAGAGCATAAGTACCAACTCAGAGAAAATGTGCTCCATCACATGACTTCAACCAACAGAATTCTAACTGGAAGCCCCAACCAACATGGGGGAAGAAACAGAAGCAATGTTTTGTATTTCTTTTAGGTCAACTATTCATATCTTGGACCCATTCTAACTGTCAAATCTTGCAATTCCTCCAATTATAGTTCATAAGTTCTGCATCTCTCCTGTGCACCAGGCAGTTCAACACAGAGAGCCAGCATAATATTGCCAAAGAGCAGTGGACTTCAAATGAAGAGGCAACCAAGTAGAAATCATACCTTTAATTTTCACTAGCATTTATAACCAGTATCAAGTCATTTAATCTCTCTATGCCTCAGTTTTCTCATCTACAAAATGGGGGTAATACTACCCATGATCTGTTGGGAGTATCACATGAGTGTTTTGCAAACTTTAAAATGCTATGGAATATTACTTATCATCATCATTATTATCATCCTGATTCATTATTATTATGATGCCTTTCAGATTCCTTGCTTTCTTTCAGAGCTCAGTACTGATACTGCTTCCTCCATCCAACCCTTTCCTAATGCCCCAATTAAAAATATTCTCTCCCTCTTCAAATATTCTTAATGTAGCCTGTCTAAACTTTTTCTCTATCAGTCCTGGTACCCAGAAGCTATTTAGTAAGGGACCCAGCTACTAAATACTAATGTACTTAGTACATTAGACCCAGTCTAAAGTAAATACCCAATTTTGGGCAGAAACTCGGCAACTTTGCAATCTCTACTTCCAATAGGCCCAACTATTAAGGACGAAGAAGTTAGAAAGTAATAGGAAAATAAGGGGGGCAGGAAGCTTGAACCACCAAAGATGTCAAGAGGAAGAATATTCAATTAAAAGTCTAGAGCACAAATAGATACATCAACAGAGAGAATACTAAAATTAGAAAGAATAATCACTAAAACCTTTAAAAGATTACAAAAATTTCTAAATAAATATTACACCCCAAAAAGAAAATTTAACCAATGCCTGATGCCACACAGAATTCTGCAGGAATTCAAATGAGCAGGAAACACAAAAACATAAGAGAACAAGGTAGAAGAGAACAAATATCAGAATCTATAGTCACAAAACAAACAAAAAACAGGAAAGTAAATAAATTTGAATGTATAGTCTTTCCAAAGAGATTAAAGAGAAGGCATCAGATTTGTAACAGAAATATACCAAGTGAAAGGACAATCTAGCAGAAGATAAGACAAAGGCAATATTATGCTAACACACAACATATATGTATCTATCTATCTATATCTATATCTATCTATCTATCTATCTATCTATCTATCTATATCTTTGTACAAACAAAAAACAATTTACCATGAAGATAGGATGAACAGAGACAAATTCAGGACCACAGATCTCCCAGAATCAAAACCTGAACATTATAATGCAGGAAATAATAGAAGAAAACTACCCAGAACTTCTGAATTCAGAAAACAAAGCATCAATCAAAAGAATCCACAGATGGCTTATAGAAAGGAAACAAATAAACAGTGTTTCAAACTCTAGGATGCATGGTGGTTAAATTTAACATTTTCAAATGATAGGAACAAATTCTGCATGGAGACTGGACAAAGACCTTCAATATAAAGAAAATCTGAATAACAAAAGACTATTCTACCTCCAGTAGAAATTTAAGAAAGCAATGAAATAATATATTCTGAAGAGCAAAGGAGTACAAGTTACATCTCCAAATAACCTGAAAACCTGGGTTTAATCAGTTTAAAAATATAGCTTTCTTTAGGAAAAGGGCATTTGAGGAATTCCTGAGTAAAAAAAAAAAAAAAAAAAAAAAAAAAGAAGCAGTATATTTGATTTGCAAACACCCTAGATAATAGAAACATAAGAAAGGCAAATAAATATAATTGCCAAGGAAATAATAATGAAATAATACACACCATTTCTGGAAATTACTTTTTAAAAGATGCTGTCACGAGAGTTAAAAAAAAAGTGGGACCACTAAGAATTTTTTAAAAAATATACAAAGAGATAAAAGTCTAATTTAAAGAAATTGAAGTATTAGTGGAGAAAGAAGGCTGATATAGCATGACTAAATCTTATAACCCTTTAAATATAAGTCAATGTATTTTATGGAACAAATTTAGAGAATAAAAAGTTGCATAAATGACTACAAGAAAGAATTGGAGTGAATGTATGATGTATTCATCAAGTTCTTGAGTGAACAACAAAAGAAAATGACTCCTATAGTCATAGGAAGGTGAATAGGTACAGGACAATGGGATAGGTGGCAAGAGAGAAAATTGAAATAGAGGAATCTTGAAAGTGAATCTTCAACCTACATGGAAAAAATACATATGCACATATATGCTCATACCTACACACATATACATAAATATATGTATATACATATATTTGTGTGTGTGATAGAATATGAGGACCTTACAATGAATATAACAGTATGGAGGAAGGAGAGGGTATGCTTGAAGACCACCATCTCTAAAAGAATACAGTGTTCCAAGGATAACAATTCCCTCAGGAGAGGGAATTGAAGCTTCTGGCACCAAATGACATACAGAATGATGGGAGGACATGGACCTAGAGATGAGATCATTTGACAAATAGAAATGAGAATAATCATGGGAAGGGCAGGATGGAGAGTTGTGCCATACAATTTGGGACAAAGGTTAATTTCTACTATGGGGCAATAACTATTCTCATTACTTTCCTCATTAAGTGATACTTCTAATAGTGAGATCTAACAGGAAAAAAAAGGACAGTGATACAAGGACTACAAAGAATGAAACTGGTAAGACGGAGTTCAAAACTTGGTATTTCAGAAGCCTTAACCTAAAGAAATTAAAGAAAAAAAAATAAAGACAATAAATCAAAGAATAAAATCTCTGAACAGGAGAAGAGAATTAATGATGATAACAAAGTTAAATAAACCCTTAGAAAAAGTTGCTGACAAAGAAAAACAAACAAAAGAAAGGAGGGAAGGATTTTGAATTAGCTACTTAAGTGAGATGGAAAAATGGGAGAAAAAGAGGGATGTTTAAATAAAATAAAATAATAGAAATGAATGACTCAAGTTAAACTCCAAAAGTAGGAAAAGAGTTGAATAACAGAAAAGGGTAAGTGGGGAAGAGCCTATACTAATAGGGTTATGTCAAAGTAAGTTAAGCAGAACTAATCATAGGGCAAAGTAATGACTTTTAAAAAGAGGAAAATAGGGCGGAGCGAAGATGGCGGAGAAGAAACACACGACTCAGTGAACGTCCTCACTCCCTCACAACCAATTAGATAAATTAAGTCTCAAAATTAGCTCAGGACTGATAGATACCACAAGGACTGGAAGCACGACTTACCAGCTGAAGAGAATCTGGAGTTTCAACAGGAAAGGTCAGTTCTCAGGGGAGGAATAAGAAAGACCAGCACAGACGGTGGGGTAGGGGCACACTGCGCCCATTGCGCTGGGAGGGGCTCTGGGATCAGAGAAGCCACTGAGGTAAAGGAATCTGGCACAGGCTGTTAGCTCTTCTCTGCTAATTATTTAGCAGTTCAGAAGAGAAAGCCAAAATATTTTAAAACTCAGATTAGATTTTCCCCGGACCCTGGGGGTGACTCAGGCACAGATCTCGGAGCCAGGGGGTGTGGCCTCAGCTACCTCCTGAGAATAGTTAAGAGACTGACAAGTGGGTGGATACGGCCCAAGGCAACACACACTGCCTAGCTTAGCTGGAGGGAGTGGAACTCAGCTCCAGGAAGTCCCAGAGAAGCGGAACCTTTGAACTAGGGACCGCGGTTTCTGGCAGACACTTCCAGTTTGAGCGCAAGGGCTTCTTACGTCACCTGCTGCAGACACCCACTCCCCACCCGGACACATAGGCTGGGCTTCCTGCTGTCTTCACTATTCTAAGCCCTCGAAGCACAGTAGTGCTAATCACCTCTGAGGCACTCCCAGGGAGAGGGTGGGGAACTCTCTCCCAGAGCTCTCTCTTAGCTCAGGCGCAGGGGCCGCTGCATCCATCCGGTCTGGGAGGAAGCTGGTAAAGAAGTAAATAATTTCCTACCCCAGAGACAGACCCCAAAAGATTTTTTTTAAGTATGAGCAAAAAAGCTAGAAAAACCATAGATTCCTTCTATACAGAGAAAGAGCGGGTGTCCAACCCCAAGGAAGTTGACAGCAGAGAATCAGATAACAACCTAAAGGGGAACGATTCCTGCCCCCCATCACATAACTCTCTCCTAGAAGAAGCTCTTAAAAAATTGAGGGAGATCGAAGAAAAATGGGGAAAAGAAAGGGAAGTTATGATAGAGAATAACAATGTCCTGAAATTGGAGTTGGAAAAAATAAAGAATTCACAGGAGATGCAGGGAAACAAAATTAGTGAATTAGAAAAGGTTAAAAAAACACAGGAAAGTAGGATTTCTGAATTGGAAAAGATAAAAAAGTCTCAAGAAAATAGAATTTCTGAATTGGAAAAAGAAAATAATTCTCAAAAAAAAAAATTAGGGAAATGGAAAAAAACTCAATAGAGCAAAATAATTCATTTAAAAACGAAATTGGGCATTTACAAAAAGAACTAAAAACTGTGAAAGAAGAAAATAACTCCTTAAAAGTCAGGATGGAACAAATAGAAATGAATGATTCACAGAGAACCCAAGAATCAGTCAAACAAAACAAAAAAAATGAGAAGCTGGAGAACAACGTCAAATACTTACTGGGAAAATCTATAGACCTGGAAAATAGATCTAGGAGAGATAATCTGCGGATTATTGGACTTCCAGAAAACTATGACCAAAAAAAGAGCCTAGATTCTATTTTACAAGAAATTATCAAAGAGAACTGTCCAGAGATAATAGAAACAGAAGGGAAAGTAGATGTGGAAAGAATTCATCGAACTCCTTCTGAAATAGACCCTAAAAAAAGAACACCACGGAATATTGTGGCTAAGCTGCAGAATTACCACACAAAGGAGAAAATCCTGCAAGCAGCTAGAAAAAAACAATTTAAATACCAAGGTGCCACAATAAGGGTCACCCAAGATCTGGCTGCCTCCACATTAAAAGATAGAAGGGCCTGGAACCTGATATTCCGTAAGGCAAAAGATCAAGGACTGCAACCACGAATGAACTACCCAGCTAAGTTTAGCATCTTTTTCCATGGAAGAAGATGGTCATTCAATGAAACAGAGGAATTCTATATGTTTCTAAGAAAAAAACCAGACTTAAATAAAAAATTTGATCTACATCCACAAGACTGAAGAGAAACAGAAAAAGGTACACAGAACCCTTGAGAACTGTAACTCTGTTGTGGGTATATAAAAAATACTCAAGGATAATTTGATTTTACTGATATAAAAGAAAAAAAGGGGGGTGTGGTAAAGGGAAGGAGGTCGGTTCAGAAAAAGGGGAAGGAGTGATAAAAAGAGGGAAACTACATCCCAGGAAGAGACATAGAAAATACACCATATCTGAGGGAACTTAGTGAGGGGGAGAATCATTGTGTGAATCTTACTCTCATCAGAAGAGGCTCAAAGAGTAAATAATTAACATATTTGTTTTTCAGAGAATTTTCTCTCACCTCATTAAAAGGGGGGAGAGGAAAAGGGGAAAGGAAAAGGAGAATAAGTGAAGGGACTTGGAGGGAGGGGGGAGGGATCCTAAAAAAAAAAAAAAAAGGAGGGAGGGTTGCGCGTCACAAGGGGGGTCTGTAAATTAAATATCGGGGAGGGGGATCAGGGGGGTCAAGGGAAAAAAGTATAATCTGGGGATAATACGATGGCAGGAAATACAGAATTAGTAATTTTAACTGTAAATGTAAATGGGATGAACGATCCCATCAAACGGAGACGGATAGCAGATTGGATCAAAAAGCAGAACCCTACAATATGTTGTCTACAGGAAACACACTTAAAGCAGGGAGATACATACAGAGTAAAGGTAAAAGGTTGGAACAGAGCTTATTATGCTTCAGGTAAAGCCAAAAAAGCAGGGGTAGCTATCCTTATCTCAGATCAAGCAAAAGCAGAAGTAGATCTCGTTAAAAAAGATAAGGAAGGAAACTATATCCTGCTGAAAGGTAGCATAAATAATGAAGCCATATCAATACTAAACATATATGCACCAAGTGGTATAGCATCTAACTTTCTAAAGGAAAAGTTAAGAGAACTGCAAGAAGAAATAGACAGTAAAACTATAATAGTGGGAGATCTCAACCTTGCACAAATCAAACCACAAAACAAACAAGAAAGAAATTAAAAAAGTAAATAGAACATTAGAAAAACTAGGTATGATAGACCTTTGGAGAAAACTGAATGGCAATAGGAAGGAATATACTTTCTTCTCAGCAGTTCATGGATCCTATACAAAAATTGACCATATATTAGGACATAAAGATCTCAAAATTAAATGTAGGAAGGCAGAAATAATAAATGCCTTCTTCTCAGATCACAATGCAATAAAAGCTACATTCAGTAAAAAGTTAGGGGTAAATAGACCAAAAAGTAATTGGAAACTGAATAATCTCATCTTAAAGAATGACTGGGTGAAAGAGCAAATTATAGAAACAATTAACAATTTCACCCAAGATAATGATAATGATGAGACATCATATCAAAATCTTTGGGATGCAGCTAAAGCAGTAATAAGGGGAAATTTTATATCTTTAGAGGCTTATTTGAAGAAAATTGAGAAAGAGAAGATTAACGAATTGGGCTTACAACTTAAAAGGCTAGAAAAAGACCAAATTATAAACCCCCAACCAAAAATTAAACTCGAAATACAAAAATTAAAAGGAGAAATCAATAAAATTGAAAGTAAAAAAACTATTGAATTAATAAATAAAACCAAGAGTTGGTTTTATGAAAAAGCCAATAAAATAGATAAACCTTTGGTAAATTTGATCAAAAAAAAGAAAGAGGAAAATCAAATTGATAGTCTTACAAATGAAAAGGGGGATCTTTCCACCAATGAAGAGGAAATTAGAGAAATAATAAGGAGTTACTTTGCCCAACTTTATGCCAATAAATTTGATAACTTAAGTGAAATGGATGACTTTCTCCAAAAATATAGGCTCCCTAGATTAACAGAGGAGGAGATAAATTGCTTAAATAGTCCCATTTCAGAAAAAGAAATAGAACAAGCTATTAATCAACTCCCCAGGAAAAAATCCCCAGGGCCAGATGGATTCACATGTGAATTCTACCAAACATTTAAAGAACAATTAGCCCCAATGTTATATAAATTATTTGAAAAAATAGGGGATGAAGGAGTCCTACCAAACTCCTTTTATGACACAGACATGGTACTGATACCTAAACCTGGTAGATCGAAAACTGAGAAAGAAAATTATAGACCAATCTCCTTAATGAATATTGATGCTAAAATCTTAAATAAGATATTAGCAAAAAGACTTCAGAAAATCATCTCCAAGATAATACACTATGATCAAGTAGGATTTATTCCAGGAATGCAGGGCTGGTTTAATATTAGGAAAACTATTAATATAATTGACCATATTAATAATCAAATTAATAAGAACCATATGATCATCTCAATAGATGCAGAAAAAGCATTTGACAAAATCCAACATCCATTCCTACTAAAAACTCTTGAGAGTATAGGAATAAATGGATTATTCCTTAGAATAATCAGGAGTATATATTTAAGACCGTCAGTAAGCATAATATGCAATAGAAATAAACTGCAACCTTTCCCAGTAAGATCAGGAGTGAAACAAGGTTGCCCACTATCACCATTACTATTCAATATAGTACTAGAAACGCTAGCCTCGGCAATAAGAGCCGAGAAAGAGATTCAAGGAATTAGAGTAGGAAATGAGGAAATCAAACTATCACTTTTTGCAGATGACATGATGGTATACTTAGAGAACCCCAAAGACTCTGCTAAAAAGCTACTAGAAATAATTCAAAATTTCAGCAAAGTGGCAGGATACAAAATAAATCCACATAAATCCTCGGCATTTTTATATATCACTAACAAAATGCAACAGCAAGAGATACAAAGAGAAATTCCATTCCAAACAAATGTTGAGAGTATAAAATATTTGGGAATCCATCTACCAAAGAAAAGTCAGGAATTATATGAGAAAAATTACAAAACACTTGCCACAAAAATAAAATCAGATTTAAATAATTGGAAAGACATTCAGTGCTCTTGGATAGGCCGAGCGAATATAATAAAGATGACAATACTCCCCAAACTAATCTATTTATTTAGTGCTATACCAATCAGACTCCCAAGAAACTATTTTAATGACCTAGAAAAAATAACAACAAAATTCATATGGAAGAATAAAAGGTCAAGAATTGCAAGGGAACTAATGAAAAAAAACTCAGAGGAAGGTGGTCTAAGTGTACCTGATCTAAAGCTATATTATATAGCAGCAGTCACCAAAACCATTTGGTATTGGCTACGAAATAGACCGGTAGATCAGTGGAACAGATTAGATACAAAGGACAAAAAAGGGTACATCTATAGCAATCTAATCTTTGACAAACCCAAAGATTCCAACATTAGGGATAAAAATTCATTATTCGGAAAAAACTGTTGGGAAAACTGGAAATTAGTATGGCAGAAATTAGATATGGATCCACACTTAACACCATATACCAAGATAAGATCAAAATGGGTCCATGATTTAGGCATAAAGAGGGAGATAATAAATAGATTAGAGAAACAGAAAATAGTCTACCTCTCAGACTTGTGGAGGAGGAAGGAATTTATGACCAGAGGAGAACTAGAGATCATTATTGATCACAAAATAGAAGATTTTGATTACATCAAACTAAAAAGTTTCTGTACAAATAATACTAATGCAAACAAGATTAGAAGGGAAGTAACAAATTGGGAAAATATTTTTAAAAACAAAGGTTCTGACAAAGGTCTCATTTCCAAAATATATAGAGAACTGACCCTAATTTATAAGAAACCGAACCATTCTCCAATTGATAAATGGTCAAAGGATATGAACAGACAATTCTCAGAGGAAGAAATTGAAACTATATCCACTCACATGAAAGAGTGTTCCAAATCACTACTGATCAGAGAAATGCAAATTAAGACCACTCTGAGATACCACTACACACCTGTCAGATTGGCTAAGATGACAGGAACAAATAATGACAAATGTTGGAGGGGATGTGGGGAAACTGGGACACTAATACATTGCTGGTGGAGTTGTGAAAGAATCCAGCCATTCTGGAGAGCAATCTGGAATTATGCCCAAAAAGTTATCAAACTGTGCATACCCTTTGACCCAGCAGCGCTACTACTGGGATTATATCCCAAAGAAATACTAAAGAGCGGAAAGAGACATATATGTGCCAAAATGTTTGTGGCAGCTCTTTTTGTTGTAGCTAGAAACTGGAGGATGAATGGATGTCCATCAGTTGGAGAATGGTTGGGTAAATTGTGGTATATGAAGGTTATGGAATATTATTGCTCGGTAAGAAATGACCAGCAGGAGGAATATAGAGAGGCCTGGAGAGACTTAAATCAACTGATGCTGAGTGAAATGAGCAGAACCAGAAGATCACTGTACACTTCAACAACAATACTGTATGAGGATGTATTCTGATGGAAGTGGAAATCTTCAACATAAAGAAGATCCAACTCACTTCCAGTTGATCAATGATGGACAGAGGTAGCTGCACCCAGAGAAGAAACACTGGGAGGGGAATGAAAATTGTTAGCACTAATATCTGTCTGCCCAGGTTGCATGTACCTTCGGATTCTAATGTTTATTGTGCAACAAGAAAATGATATTCGCACACATGTATTGTACCTAGACTATATTGTAACACATGTAAAATGTATGGTATTGCCTGTCGTCGGGGGGAGGGAATAGAGGGAGGGGGGGTAAATTGGAAAAATGAATACAAGGGATAATATTATAAAATATATATATATATATATATAATAATAATAAAAAAAAATAAAATAAAATATATAGAAAATAAAAAAAAGAGGAAAATATAAACCTATTTTTAAAAAATAGAGGGACACAATTTGAAAAGAATATAAACTTAAATCTCATAATGTTGATTATAAATGAATTAAAGAATCCAACAAAATTAAAGAGAACAACAGATTAGATTTTTTTAAGTCACAATTTGTTGGTTATCCCCCCAAAATATAAAAAGCAAAAATATACATAAAATCAAAATGGGGTGATGGAACAAAATTTACTACATATTACGTGAAACCAAAAAGCAGGATTTTCATTAACACAGATAAAAGAAAAATCACACTATATGATAGACAAGGAACAGATATCAGATAAGCTCCATATTGCATAGCATCTAAATTCATTTAAGAATTGACTAAAAAGCAAAAAAGAAAAAAAAAAGTCCTAAGAAGCTTTAATGGACCTTCCTCACTGGTAGCACAGTAGATAGAGCACTGGGCATGGACTCAGAAAATGCAAACTCAAATATGACCTCTGAAATGTATTACTTATGTGATCCTGGGCAAGTCATTTACCTCTATTTCCTTCAGGTTCCTCAACTGTAAAATGGGAATAATAATAGCATATATCTCACAGAGTTGGAATAAGGATCAAAAGAGATAATATTTGTAAAAGGACTTACCTTTTGCCTGGCACATTTTTGTTATTGTTCAATTGTTTAGTTATGTCCAATTCTTTGTGACCCTGTGGACCATATTGCCTATGTAGTTTTCTTGGCAAAGATACAGGATTGGTTTGCCATTTCCTTCTCCAGAGAATTAAGCCAAATAGAGATAAAGTGACTTGCCTAGGGTCATACAGCCAATTAATGTCTAAGGCCAGATTTTAACTGGCCAGATTTTAGCACAGTAGGTGCTATAGAAATCTTATTCACTCCTCTTATTCCCCATTCCTAACAGAGAGATGGCCAAAGGAGAAAATATAGAATTAAACAAATTTTTAGAGAGTTTCTAAGATATTCATGGTACAGGATCACTAGAGGATGTGTTTATTTGTGTGCACAAATTAGCACCACAAGACAATTAAAAAAATAAACAAACCATGTGTTAAGTCACAGAAATTTTGCAAATAAATATAAAAAGGTAGAAATTCAGGACCAGTTCCAGAGTCAGTAGGACCCAGGTTCAATTCTGACCTCAGACAAAGAATACTTACTAGCTTTGTGACCCTGGATAAGTCTCTTAACACCAATTGCCTCATGGGGGAAAAACAGACAAACAAAATAAGGTAGAAATGCTAAACACATCATTTACAGACATGCAATGAAATTAGTAATAAATTCAAAGAGTGGATATAAAAAAGATCTAAGCAAAGGTTAAATAATAAAAATACTAAATAACAAGTGAGTCAAAAAAACAAATCAGACAATTATTTTGTGAGCCAGTGAGAATGTTGAGAATTTCATGAATACAGTTAACACAGTGCTCAAAGAAAAAATGTATATCCCTAAAACTATACATTGACCAACTAAAAAAAGATCAAAGGGCTGAATATGCTTTTTTTTTTTTTTTAAATTAGAGAGCCAACAAATAGGCAGATAAGTAACAATAAATAGGAGGTCAGGAATAAGGAAGGGGCAAATTCAAGCTTTGCTTCAAGTACTAGTTAAGTGACCCTGGAAAATCATTTAATGTCTGCCTGCTTCATTTTTGTCATCTATAAAATAGATTACATAAATAACAATAAGGTTGTTGTGAGGATCAAATAAATTAGTACACTTAAAGCATTTTGCAAAATTTAAAACACTATGTAAGTGGTAGTTATTGCTGTTGTATTATTATCTATGTATGTAATCACTTCTCAAGACTTAAAATGCCATATAAATATTAACTAGGAAAAAACTCAAAATAAGCATAAAAGAGGATACCTTGAAAATTAGAGCAGAAATGGGTAGATTGAAAATTAAAAAAAAACTGATAAAATTAAAATCAGTTTCTTGTGATAGTTGAACAAAATTGGTAAGTCTTTGGCCATATATTTAAAAAGAAGAGAGAAGAAAATAGAATCAACCAAATAAAAAGGGGACAAAATGAAATTACAATAAAGCTAAAAGAATTTAAAAGAATTATCAGGATAGTCATTGGGTTTAGTTGCTACCAAGATTCTCGAATGTACTCAGCATTCCTGAGTAAAAGGAATTATCTTCTTCCCAAGTTTTTTTGTTGACAAAAATATTTTTCTTTCATTTATTCTCCTACCAAAGCTCCTCTGATGCCTTACTGTGACCTGATGGGTGGCACTGGTTATGCTGGTCAAGAACCAGCATTTGTAGAAGCTACAAAGCTTAAAAATTTTTGAGCAAATTCCAAGGACCAGACTATGTCTGTTGGTCTAGGACCAGCCTAATCAAACATAGAAAGGTTCATTCCCAGAAGTTTGGCCACTAGATTGTCAATTGTCTTATCCCTGGTTCTTATATTAATTCTGGTCTCTCTCATTAGATTGTAACCTCCTTGAGGACAGGGACTGTCTTTTGACTCTTTTTGTATCCCCAGTATTTAGCACAGTGCCTGTAATATAGTATGCACTTAATAAATATTTATTGACTGATTGGTTAGTCTTTTTCTCTTTGTCTGAAACTTGAAGCCAAAACCTTCCTGTAAGAACCTTTCAGAAGACCTAGAATATCTCTGCACCTGACTTAACCAGGAACAAAATGGCTCTCCTTTTGTCCGATCCACACATGTGGACCTTAGTGCACATCTTTGGCATACATATCAAGGAAGAATGGAAAGAAGGCAGAAAATAATCAATGAAGAAGTATTTATTAAGCACCTATTCGATGTCAGAAACTAGCTATGTGCTACAGATATAGAGGCAAAAAATAAAACCATTTATTTCTCCAGGAGTTTACAGACCATAAGAGAAGATAGTAAATAGATTCAAGTTAATTTGGGGAAGAAAAACATTAAGACCTGGGAAGAAGAAAATCAGAAAAGATTTCTTGTAGAAGGTGATTCTTGGACTGAAGGAAACAATTAGTCTGAAAGAAGAGGTTGATGTGAGGTTAGGATACATTCCAAGCACAAGGGATAACCTGTTCAGGGATACAGGGACAAGCATCCTTAGAATCAGGTCTTGCTTTCTGTGACTTTGCTCACAATTGCCAATTCTTCCATTCATCTCCATCTGAGACACTGAAAATCTGCCTATGTAGACCCAGAGTACTCTGGTGAACCTCCTAAATGAGCTAATTTGCATGAATCTGCTTGGGAACTTGTTGATTCTTTCAGTTCTGGATCACTATCTCTGCTGGGGCTTTTGTGTCTGTGAGATGTCTCTTTCTTAGTAAGATTCTTGCTATTGGCTCCTCTGAAACAGCCCTATTGTCATGGCAGTAAATTCATTAAGGGATCTAGTAGAGAAACTACAGAGTTCCTTTCTTCAAGAATCATGAAACCATTATTATAAATTACCATTCTTGGCTACTAAAGATTTTCCCGTGGAGCTTAAAATGTAAAGACTTCACTGATGGGAGGTATTACAGAAGCAGACACCCTTTCCAAATGTGTTTTTTATTTAATGAAGAAGTGGGTGAGTTGTTTTACCCCTTTTTGACTCAGTTTATTCTTCTGCAGAGTGGAACAATGATGTCCACTCATCTTTTGAAGGAAGTTCATGGAGAATAACAATTCTATGATTTGATATTTTGAGCTCCTGTTAATTACAAGGGCTACATACATAGAGAGGTCATAAAGTCCTGTCAGGCAAAGGCTGCTAACCCCATTGAATGGTAAATCTTCAGAGTCTCAGATTTGGCACACAGAGTGGGCAGAAACTAATCAACACACAGCCCCTATCTGTCATCTTCTCGGGCTTCCTAGTGCCTAGTTTGCATACCTATCTTTACATTGACTGACATTTCATGCATCCTGTAAGCTCATCTATCCTCTGACTTGCTGTAAAATTCCAAAAGGATATATGGGAACAGTATGCCTTACCTGTCATTACGCTCTGTTCATTTCATCAGGAGCTGGAAACATCAATTTCCCTTTAGCTTTGCCAGTGGCACAGAACAGCTCCAGGATTCTTGAAGCAAGAAAAGCTGCTGAATCTCTTCTAGTACTTCCCCAGTCTGGAGCCTCCTCTCTCTTCCTTCTTCTCTACCTGCTGCATTTACTCAGGATGTCACAAAGACAAACATCTCCCCAAGTATTCCAGATTCACAGCCATGTCTGAAGGGACCTGCATGGCACAACACATTCCATCATCAGTTCATTCCACTAGCTCAAGATATATAGATATAGATATTTCCAGGCTTTGATAATTCTTGCTTCTCCCACCAATTTCCCTATTGCCCTAGATAATCTGGTCCCACTTTATTTATCTAACAGCTAATTGCTAGGAAGGCTTTTCCCCCCTATCACATCTAAATGTGTATTTCTGCATTTTCCATCTATTGCTTCTACTTCTGCCCTCGGGGAGTACAGAATAAACATAAAATAAAAATAAATAACAGAATAAAACCTAATCCCTTTTTCATGTGTCAATCCTCCAAATGGTGTAAAATATCTATCATGTCCTAGAATTCTTTTCTTTTGCAGACTAAACATCCTCAGGTCCTTCAACTGATCCTGGCATGGATCCCCCATTTTGATCATTCTATCTTTGCTGTATCCAAATGTAGCCTCAGACATTTAAAAGCTGCATAATTTTGAGTAAGTTACTTAATCTATATTTGAACTCAGGTCTTGCTGGACCAAGGTCCAGGGTTCACCTAGCTGACAACTATCTGTTCTACTTCTAGAGTCAATTACAAATTTGATAAGCATTTACCTATGCCTTTATCCAAGTTACTGATATATGTTTTAGGGGTGAAGGACTTGGGGCTTCTTTTGAGGGGGTATTTTAAAAAATAGTTCTAGCAATAGTTTCCTATACCTCTCCATTAGAAACCTCTTTCCAAGATGATGTTAAGCTATCTGTCTACAAAACATAATGAGAGGGCTATGCATATACCTCTACAGAGAATACCCGTATTGATGGAAGAATAGTTTATGGGATCACAGGATCTTAGATTTAGACTTGAAAGAGATCTTGGAGGTCATCTGATCCAAACTTTTTATTTTACAAATGAGGAAACTAAAGTCCAGAGGTTACACTTGTAGGTAATATCACTGAGATTACAATCTAGTTTCTCTGACTCCAAATCTAGAACTCAAATACTTGTAGCCTCTCACATATGAATCAATCAATCAATTTGTTAACTAGCATTTATTTAGTCCCTACCATGTGGCACTGTACTAGAGACTGGGAGTTTAAAGGCAAAAACAAAATAGTAATGTTTGAGCTGAGCTTTGAAGAAAACGCAAAAGTGCAATAAAGAAATGGTAGACATTCAGAGCAAAGATATAGATAGCAGATGGAATGTCACATATGAACAACAGCACAAAAACCATTTTCACTGTGGAGTGCATGGAGGGACTTAAAATCTCATGGCTGCCTCAGCTCTAGAGTAAAATCCCTATTTCTCTGGTAATACCTTTTCACAACCTGTCCTTGTTCTCTCTCTAGCTATGTTGTGAAGGACATTAAATACTAGAGGAATATGAATTTTACTCTAGAAGTAAGAGGTAGCCACGAGAGTTTATTGAGCAGAAGAGTAACATTGTCAGATGTGTGCATTAGGAAAAGCATTTTGGGGACAGTTAGATGATATAGTTGATTGAGCACTGAATAAGAAGGATCTGATTTCAAATCCAGTCTCAGACTAGCTGTGTGACTCTGTTCAAGTCACTTAATCCCAATTGTCTCAAGGAAAAAAGGGGGGGGGAGAAAAAGCATTTTGGCAGCTATATGAGGGGTTAATTAGAGAGGAGAGAGACTAAAAGCAGAGAGACCAATTAGGAGCCCATTACACTAATGCAGATAAAAAAGAAAATGATAAAGCCTAAACTAAAGTTGTAACTGTGTTAGTGAAAAGAAGGGGACAGAGAGGAGAGATATTGTGGAGATTGAACAGCAGAATTCCTGGCAAATAGTAAGCACTTACTAATTGCTTATTGATTTGACTTCATTTAGCAACTAATGGACATGTGAGCTATGATATTGGGAAAAGTGTTTTGCCTTGGCAGATAAAATCCCAAATATTTTATATTATCCACATTTAAGTGAAATTTCTCTTTGTATCTCTTGCTGCTGGACTTCGTTGGTAATATATAAAAATGATGATATTTATGTGGATTTATTTTGTATCCTGCAATTTTACTAAAGTTGTGAATTGTTTCTAGTAGTTTTTTATTTGATCCTCTAGGGTTCTCTAAGTATACCATCATATCATCTGCAAAGAATGATAATTTGGTTTCTTCATTACCTACTCTAATTCCTTTAATCTTGTTTTCTTCTCTTATTGCAAAAGCTAACATTTCCAATGCAATGTTAAATAGTAATGGTGATAGTGGGCAACCTGTTTCATCCCTGATCTTATTGGGAATGATTGTAGTTTATTGCCTTTACATATGATGCTTACTGATGGCTTTAAATAGATGCTACTAATCATTTTAAGGAAAATCCATTTATTCCTATAGTCACTAGTATTTTAATAGTAATGGGTGTTGGACTTTATCAAACACTTTTTCTGCATCTATTGAGATAATCATATGATTTTTGTTAGTTTGGATATTGATATAGTCAATTATGCTAATAGTTTATCTATTATTGAACCAGCCCTGCATTCCTGGTATAAATATTACTTGATCATGGTATGTTATCCTGGGATGACTTTCTGTAATACCCTTTGCTAATATTTTATTTAAGATTTTTACATCAATAATCATTAGGGAAATTAGTCTATAATTTGTTTTCTATAATCCTATGGTTTAGACATCAGCACCATATCTGTGTCATAAAAGGAATTTGGTGAGACTCTTTCTTTCCCTATTTTTTCAAATAGTTTGCATAGTAATGGAATTAATTGTTCTTTAAGTATTTGGTAGAATTCACATGTAAATCCATCTGGTCCTAGAGATTTTTTCTTAGGTAGTTGATTAATAATTTATTCTATTTCTTTTTCTAAAATGGGACTTTTTAAGCAATTTATTTCCTCTTCTATTAATCTGGACAGTCTATATTTTTGTAGGTATTCCTCCATTTCACTTATATTATCAAATTTATTGACATAAAATTGGGCAAAAAAATTCCAAATTATTGCTCTAATTTCCTCTTCATTAGTGGAAAGTTCTCCCTTTTCATTTTTGATATTAACAATTTGATTTTTTCTTTCCTTTTTCTAATTAAAATAACTAAAGGTTAAGCTATTTTGTTGGATTTTTCATAAAATCAACTCTTAGTTTTACTGATTAATTCAATAGTTTTCTTGCTTTCAATTTTATTAATCTCCCCTTTTATTTTCAGAATTTCAAATTTGGTATTTAATTGGGGGTTTTACTTTGTTCTTTTTCTAGCTTTTTTAGTTATAAGCTCAATTCATTTATCTTCTCTTTCTCTATTTTATTCAAGTAAGCATCTAGAGATATAACATTTCCCCTAATAACCATTTTGGCTGCATCTCATTATTGTCATTCTCTTGAATAAAATTGTTGAATGTGTTTCACCCATTCATTCTCTAGGATTAGATTATTTAGTTTCCAACTAATTTTGGGCCTATTTTCCCCTGGCCTTTTATCGCATGTAATTTTTGTTGCATCATGATCTGAAAAAATGCATTTACTATTTATGCCCTTTCTGCATTTGATTTTGAGGGGTTTATGCCCCAATACATGGTTAATTTTTGTATAGCTTCAATGAACCGCTGAGAAAAAAAGTATACTCCTTTCTGTCTCCATTCAATTTCCTCCAGAGATTTATCATACCTAACCTTTCTAAACTTCTATTTATCTCCTTAATTTTTTTATTTATTTATTTTGTGGCTTGATTTATCTAGTTCTGAGAGAGCAAAGTTGAGGTCTCCCACTAGTATAGTTTTTCTGTCTAGTTCTTCTTGCAGCCCTCTTAAATTCTCTTAAATTCCTAAATTTGGATACTATACCACTTAGTGCATATATGTTTAGTATTGATATTGCTTCATTATCTATGGAACCTTTGAGCAAGATGTTGTTTCCTTCTTTATCTATTTTAATTAAATTTGTTTTTGTTTTTGGTTGATCTGAGATCAGGATTGCTATCCCTGTTTTTTTTTTTTTTTTTTTTTTTTTAACTTTACCTAAAGCATAATAGATTCTGCTCCAGCCTTTTATCTTTACTCTGTATGTATCACTCTGCTTTAAATGTGTTTTTTTGTAAACAATATATTGTAGGATTAAAGTCAGATCTAATCAACTGGAAAAATTTCAAGAGCTCTTGGGTAGTTCAAGGGAATATAATAAAAATGACAATACTACCTAAATTAATCTGCTTATTTAGTGCCATACCAATTAAACTCCCAAGAAATTATTTTACAGATCTAGAAAAAATAATAACAAAGTTCATGTAGAAGAACAAAAGGTCAAGAATTCCAAGGAATTAGTGAAACAAAATGCAAATGAAGGTGGCCTAACTGTGCCAGATCTAAAACTATATTCTAAAGCTGTGGTCATCAAAATCATATGGTATTGGCTAATAAATAGAATAGCTGATCAGCAAAATAGGTTAGGTTCACAAGACAAAATAGTAAATGACTATAGTAATCTAGTGTTAACAAACCCAAAGACCCCCGATTTTGGGATAAAAACTCACTATTTGACAAAAACTGCTAGGAAAATAGGAAAGTAGTATGGCAGAACCTAAGCACCTAATACGATATACGAAGATAAGGTTGAAATGAGTTCATGATTTAAACAAAAAGAGTGATAATCAAATTAGAAGAACGTAAGATAGTTTACCTCTCAGATCTGTGGAGAAGGAAGAAATTTGTGACCAAAGAAGAACTGGAGACTATTATTGAACACAAAATAGATAATTTTGATTATATTAAGTTAAAAAGTTTTATGCAAAAAATAATGCAGACAAGATTAGAAGGGAAGTAATAAACTGGAAAACATCTTTACATTTAAGGGTTCTGGTAAAGACCTCATTTAAAAATATAGAGAGAATTGACTCAAATTTATAGAATTCAAGCCATTCTCCAATTGAAAAATGCTCAAAGGATATGAACAGGCAATTTTCAGATGAAGAAATTGAAATATTTTCTAGTTATATGAAAAGGTGCTCTAAATCACAAATTAAGACAACTCTGAGGTACCACTACATACCTCTCAGTTAGCTAAGGTGACAGAAAAAAAATAATGATGAATGTTGGAAGGGATGTGGGAAAACTGGGATACTAATACATTGTTGGTGGAATTGTGAACAGATCCAACCATTCTGGAAAGCAATTTGGAATTATGCTCAAAAAATTATTAAAATCTGCATACCCTTTGATCCAGTAGTGTTCCTACTGGACTTATATCCCAAAGAGATTTTAAAGAAGGGAAAAGGATCCAGATGATCAAAATGTTTGTGGCAGCCCTTTTTGTAGTGGCAAGAAACTGGAAACTGAGTGGATGCCCATCAGTTGGGGAATGGATGAATAAATTATAGTATATGAATGTTATAGAACATTATTGTTCTATAAGAAACAATTAAAAGGATGAGTCAGAGAGTCCTGGAGAGACTTTCATGAACTGATCCTAAGTGAAATGAGCAGAACCAGGAGATCATTGTACACAGCAACAACAAGATTATACAATGATCAATTCTGATGGACATGACTCTTTCCAACAATGAGATGATTAAGGCCAGTTCCAATGATTCTGTGATGATGAGTGCCATCTACACCCAGAGTGAGTAGTATGGGAACTGAGTGTGGATCACAACATATATTTTCACTTTTGTTGTGGTTTGCTTGAATTTTATTTTCTAATTATTTTTTTATTTTTTGACCTGATTTTTCTTGTGCAGCAAGATAATTATATAAATACATCTGCCTATATTGGATTTAACATATATTTTTACCATGTTTAACATATATTGGATTACATACCATCTAGGGGAAGAGGTGTGGGGAAAGGAGGGGAAAATTGGAACACAATTTTTTTCAAGAGTCAATGTTTAAAAATTCTTACATATGTTTTTTGGGGAAAAAAACTTCAATAAAAAAATCCCAAAAAAGGGGGGGAGGGGGAAGTTTGGGAGTTAGGATAGCTTTGAAGTTGGGAACCAGAGTTTTTGGACTGATTGTGATGTCTTAAACATTAATAAGAAAATATAGAAGAGTATTATATTTTGGAGGGAATAGCATGTATTCTGCTTCAGGTATGTTGATTTTGAGGTGCCAACAGCAAATTCAGGTCAAAATTTCCAAATGATGCTATTGGCCTGGAGCTTGGGAAAGAAACTAGGGATGAATTTAAAGATCTGTGAGTTATCTGCATAGAAATGAACACTAAACCCCCAGGAATTGAAGAAGTCACCAGAGAGGGAATATAGAAAGAAAGAGGCCCCAAACAGAGCATTGCAGTACACACTCAATTAGGAAAGCATTCTATAGGTGTTGATATAGGAAAAGAGATTGAGAAGGACTAATCAGGGTGGAAGAGAACCAGGGAGGGAGAATCATGAAAACATAAGAGTGGAGAAGGTAGCACAAGCATCAAATGTCGTAGAAAGGTCAAGAAGAATGAGAATTGAGAAAAGGCTATCAAATATGGCACTTGGGAAATCATTGGTAACATTGGAGAGAGCAGTTTATGTTCAGAAACAAGTCAAAAGCAGATATATTATTGAAGCCAATTCTAATTAGTCTGCAAGACCACAATGGCTACAAACCAGGACTTGTTGATTATCTGGACTTAATAAAGTATCAATAATGCATATCAGACTTAATCATGTTTGAGAGTCTGGTTGTTAAACATGTACAAGCACATCCATGCATAGATTGAGTTCAGCAGAAGAGCAACAGAAGGCTCAGAGAATGAAGTTTGTAGGTTTGCCAAGTGATGACTTAAAATAATAATAATGGGCATTCATATAGTGCTTTAAGCTTAACAAAAGGCTTTGCATCCTTTATCTCATTTAAAGCTCATAATACCAGTTAGGATCCAATTTGCAAAGTGCTGAGAATTGAAAAGGAGTAGAGGAAGTGGAGGAACCAAGAGTAGATTTTTTTTTTAGGTATTTGTGAAGAAAGAGGGAGTTATAGGCTGACAGCTTCAACACTTTGAGGTAGAGGAATCAAATGAAAATTTTGATTTATTGATCAGAATCTACTTTATTGACTCTTTACATATTTTAGTTATAGCTTCTAGAAGATATAGGATTTTGTTTTAAATGCATGCTAATCCTTCACTTCCCAGAGTACCAGGTTCTTATAGTAGTTCAACAGGCTGTAAACCTGTAGGAAGCAAGGACAATGTTTTATAATTCTTTTGCGTATCTCACATAGTGTCTAACATTAGACTGAAGACAGAACTGGCACCAAGAAATATATTTTTTTATTTATTGAAGTTTTATTTTTTCTTAGAAAATCTCTCAATGTAAACTTTATTTTCAATTCTAACCTGAGATTTCAGAACAATTATCATCTAAGAGACATAAAACAAACACAAATGAGGAATTTGCTGATATCTCTTAAAGAAGTATTTCATCATCATTCTTTTCTTCAGGGCTGTCTTGTCCCTTTTGGGGGTAAATTTATGGTCTGTCTCCTTTACTAGAGTGTACATTCATTTATGTTAACCTCAAGACAAAGATGATTTCATATTTATTTTTGTCAAAGTGACATCTTAATGCCTAATGTAGTCAGGGATACATTGAGCTCCTGATTATCTGATCGAAGAGGGTAGTTATGCAGGAGTAAGACATAAAGATAGACCTAATACATTTCCACTGTTGGTCAGGCAAATAAATGTTGTTTTATTTTGCCACACGAAAAAATTTCCAAGTGTTACTTTGTATTCCAGCAGAGAAAGAGGAGGAAATCCAAGAACTAAGCAATGCTAGAGACAAACTATATAATTCTCTAATCAAAGACCAGTGTTTGATATGATGCATTTTTAACCATTTCACAAATAACACACTATAAAAATTTGTATACAAACTATACTTAGTCAAATTCTAAAGATCTTGGAGCAGTATAACAAATGCAATCCTTAGGAGATAAAAAAAAGACCACCTGGTTAGGAGAATAACTCAGAGCCACTGCAATCACCAAAGACATTTCATTGAATAGAGAGTAAGGGAGGAACTTATAGGATTCAAGAGAGTATCAGATAGCATTTTTTAGATGTCTGACTAATTTTTTATACGTTGTATTCTTATAATTTCATACTGTTTCTTTGCTTATGGTTTCTATGCTAAGAATAAATATCCAAGCATGTTTACTCTCCGTGAAAAATCAACTCTATCCTGCCAAGGTTTCACCTTTGGAGATCAAGGGAAAATACTAAAGGTAGAAAGGAGGCAGATTCACCAGTGGGCAGAAGCAGAGACCTGAGTTTAAATTGAATAGAACAATAAATGCACACAACTCTTGACCATGATTTGGTGTCACCCTAGGCAGAGCTAAGAGTTAGAAAGTCACTATTTCTCTGAGAACTGCAAAAAGCATGATACTTACATAGAACTTTTGTTCTCTGGGTAAAGAGCAAACTGACAAGGGGAGTGTGAGACAAAAGCCCAGTTCCTGATCAGGAGAGTTCTTATCAATGCCGTAGTACTACTGAACTTGAGTAGAATCAAGCTTTGTGCACTGGCAACTTTGGTCAAATCATTTCAACTTTCTGGGCTTCAATTTTCCTGTTCTGTAGCCAGATTCCTAAGATTCCTGCCATCTCTGATATTGTATGGTTCTATAATGCTCTAGTTTGAACATTGATTCTAGCCTGCTAATAAAAAGAAATTCAGACCCTTTGCAAATTATTTGTCAAATTCACTGAAATCAGCCCAGATATTTGCTTTTCTAGATTTACTAGATATAGCCAATGATCTCATGTTAATTGCTAAAACATTTCTTAGGTTACTTGATTCTGACTCAATGATTTACAAGCATTTATTGCTACCATCTCTAATAGTAGTTACTTAGAGAGATTTTTAAAAGACCACATTAAAATATGGTCCCTGACTTCTATAAATTTGTAGTCTCCTTACTAAACTACTATTATAAGCCTGATACTCTACGAAGCAAAAGGTTGATAAGCATTGCTTGTTTTCTGTAATCCTTCTGGAAGGAAACTATAGCTGAAATGTATAGAGGCAATAAGGTGGAAACCATCATGGGCTTAGGATCAAGAGAGATATAGCCTTGATTCTTGCATGGGCCTGCAAGGGCCAGTGGAAGTTACTTAGCCTATGTAAATATAAGTGTCCCTATCTTTAATGGCGACAATAATACCAACTTAAAGAGCAATTGTGAGAAACAACTGGAATAAAGATTGAGGAAGTCCTTTGCTCGTAATATAAACATCAGTTATTATTATTAGCAGAGGTTAGTAACTGCTCTACTTCTCCACTTACCCTCATTCCTGAGTTTGCATGTTTGCAGCAAGATAATTATAGCACTATTTACTCCTAGCCATATGAACAATTGCTTTTCCTAAGGCCCCATTACTTTACCATAAATGGTATAAGCACAAGAAAGGTTTGGGCTGATTTGGGCTTCATCTGTATTTTGCCCCCTGCCATCTCTACCTTCACCAAACTCCTATGCTCAAATCCTGTATTTACTGCCTTGTGACATCTCTTCTACTATTACCTAAAATTGCTCTTTAGTTTTACCTTATTCTGCTGAGGTTCAGCTTCCCCATCTACTAGGGGTCGGAAGAGAGGAAAAGGAGGGTAGAGCTGGACCATTAAAGCTCTTCTGCTTCTGAAAAACTTACTATTATGTGAATTGACATGTATTTGTCCCTATAGGGCCAGGACCATTGTTTGATACTTATATCTCTCCCCTATAAGTCTGTTTTGGTAGGTGCTCCCTAAATGTTGTTGCTGTTGCTTGTCCTTTATTTTTGAAGAGGACTAGTGACATCATGGATGATGCCTTCACTCATATATGAATTGGATTAAAATATGGCAGAGTTGTACAAAGTCATTAACCTACTCTCCCTTTCAGAGTTGTTGAAGTCCAGCAGTAGAACAAAAGACAGTATTACTGGTGATAGCCTGGGATGCAGTAAGATGACCCTGGAAGTCTGACTGACCTCTAAGCACTCTACAACGTTTGCTTTAGTCACCTTCGGGAACTTTAGAACAAATTGTTTTCATCAGCCCAGTCTATCAAAGGAAGTCTTCATATACTTGAAGCAGACATCCCTCTAACACATCAATGAGTTTGAGGTCTATAGGTTCCTTCAACCTGGTTTAGCTCATCTGCAGAGATGGTTTATAGGGATGTGGCAACCAAGTATGCTATAGCTTCTTAGAACCACAGGTGAGAGTTGGTTGACAGGTGGACACCAAATATGAATGAGTAGCCCTGAAAAGGACTCAGCAAGCCCTCACACTAGAGTTACTGGTCCTCCCTGAATTCTCTATAAGCTGCAAATAAATGCCATCTGCCTGATTGAAATATTTGGAGAGGCTGTTTCCTTGAGATCCAAGAGAAGATGGGCCAAAACTCAGCTCTGTAAATATTTATTAAACCTGTCAAGTTAAGCATGTAGTAAGTACTTACAGTAGGCTAGATATTCTACTAGAAATGAAAGTCAAAAATAGTCCTGGACAAAAGAAACTCACATCCTAATCAAGGAAGTAACATGTAAAAATATGTGATACACACACACACTTATCTATATACACATATATGTGTATATATAAATATATATACACACATACATATACACACATACATACATACCTACACAGAGAACAAATTGGAGATAATCTCAGAGAAAAGGTAATAATACTGAGGGGGATGGGAAAATATTCTTATGGAAGATACTACTCTAGATGAGATTAGGAGGAAGCCAAAAAAGCCAAAAGAGGCAAAACATTCTGGCCTAGGGGACAGCTAGAGAAAAAGCATGGAGTTGAGAGATCTGGAGTGTTGTGTTTGAGGAACAGCAAAAGAGGCCAGAGTCACTAGAACAAAGACCATATGGAGGAGAGTAAAATATCAGAAGCTTGGAAGGTAGAAAATAACCAGGCTGAAAAGGGCTTTCAAGCCAGAGTTATAGTTGATCCTAGAGATACTAGGTGGCCAATGGAGTTGGAATAAATACTTTAGGAAGATCACTTCAACAAGTTTGTAGAGGATGAACAGCAGCAGGAAATGATTTGAGGAGGAGCAGCCAGAAGGCCATTACAATAGCTCAAGGACCTGCACCAGAGAGGCTACTACAATAAACAAGTACTTCAGCTGTGTAGTTAAAAGTAGGTTAACTCTGCAGACTTTGATATAAGACTCCCGGAGCAAGCTGGATCTACTCAATTCTTTTCCTGTGAGATATTGGTTACAATATCATTTTTAAAGATTTCAATTTAATGAGAAGTGTTGTTACCCAGATTGGCCTTACACCAAGACAAAGGGTTGGAGCTGCTGCTGTAGGATAACTGAGGAGCCCCTCTAATCAAAGACACCTCAAATTCAATACAACAGATCTTAATTTAGCACTTGCTATGAGTAAGATTCTCTGCTGACCTCTGAGAGAATTGCATATTGCTCATGAGACCCTTTTTTTTTTTAAAGGAATTTCTTACTGAGAAAAGAGCTTTATAATTTAGTTAAGGAATTATATTACCTGGGAGGAATCACACCCATTAGGAGTGGGTAGTTTAACTGATTCACCCATTTCCATCCATTATCAACTCTCTGAGTCCAGGACTATGATATAATGGACCTTTTAGCACTGCAATTGGTGAAACTTACTCAGAATCCTGGGGAGCACATAAGTAGACTGGTAGAAGCAGGATTTAGTTTAAAAAAAAGAAAAAGAAAGAACAGTTTACTATTGATGGTGAATTATAAGACTGGCCACATATTTGTTGCCTTTGAGCAAAAACCTTTGGTTTGTAACTAGAGGCACCAATCTGGGTATGTTTTTCAAGAAAGGGAAAGAAGTAGGTACAGCCATGTGGCTCTCTTGGGTGCATCTCCTTATGTGAGCATTATCTGCGGGGTTTCTTGGGCTAACCTTTATGAATCGGACAAGATGGTGGAGTTGAGGGAGCTGGAGGTCAGTTGTATGGAGTCTGAATTATTCTCCCTCTTATTTTGTTCCGAAGATGTGCTTGGCATCTGCTCCTAAGCAGAGGGTCCATCTATTCAGCTAAAGGACAAGTCCGTGACAACAGAATAATTCAGTTCCAGCACAGGCAGTATTCTATAAAAGCATTTCTCTAACAGTCTGATCCATCACTCCAAGGGTATGTGTGAGAGCTTCAGATATGATAGGGATTGGGGCAAATTTTGATGAGGGGAGGGGGTGAAAAGATTCCTTTTATCTGCTGTGGGAACCATGTTTCGGGGGCCTTAAGCAGTCAATTGTAAGCTTGAGGGCACCTGGAAGAGAGGCTATGCTAAAAGAAGGTGGGGCTGGCCAAAAGAAAGCTCTCCAGACTCTGGAGACTAAGACAAGCTTTGCTTACTTGACAAGTTTACCTTTGCTTAGCTCTGGTTGTGATATCACCTATCCCGCAAGTTCAACTCTATGGCTCTCTCTTCTTCACATCTGACTCCCCCAAACTCCCACATCTTCCCCCCACCCCACACACACACACCACGCACTCACAGCCTCCTCCTATTGCTCTGTCTTATCTCGTGCCAAGCAGCACAAACCATTGCTGCAGCTAACCCACTGGCATGAAGGAATTCTGCTTATTTTCATAGCAAGCTACTTATCCTACTCAGGCTCATCCTGTCAGAGACCTGTTCCATTCCTCTGTGGTATCGTGTCTTCCCAGGCACCCCTGAAGCCCCCCTGGCATTCACAGCCTGGCACCCAGGAGGGACTGAAATAGGGGATATTTGGAAGACTGAGCCCCAGCCCAAGGGGCAGTCTACGAGTAAGAGACACAAGCTCAGGATTTGTTGGGAAGTGGGAAGGGAAAGCTGGCCGATGCCAGAGCCAGATAGCAAAAGCTGTGAGCTGAGACAGCAGTCTGCTCCAGAGAAATCACTTGAACCCCTCCCTAACGTTCCAGTCTTGTTAGAAGAAGATGAGGGATTACACCATGCCCAGAGAGCCTAATCATCTAAAGCACCCGACACAGGAGACTATAAAGATACTGCCTGCTCAAATATTGTAGGATGAAAAATATACAAATGGAATTTGTTTTCTCTTCTCCCCAAAGGCTAAGGAGCTTGTTAGAAATCACATTGTCATCAGAAGCAACATGGTAGAATGAAAAAAGCAGTGGTTAAGAAAATGAGGTTCTAGTCTGGGCTCTGCGTTAATTAGTTGTGTGGTTTGGGCAAGTCACTCCTCCCTAAGCCTTAGTTTCCATTTGAAGGGAACTGGATAATTTCTAAGATCTCAGATCTTTAAACTCCTATAAATCCCACAAGTAACACTATATCTTACATAGGGACATGAAGGAGACCTATGATCCATCATCCCCTTGCTTTAAGATAAAGCCAGACAAACTATCATAGACAATTGTCTTATCACAGTGGCTGGCAGCAGGACCCATTCCTCTGCTGCTACAGAGAATTAAAAGGTGACCTGGGAGAGCAGATGAAGAATACCTATCATCCAGTCAAATGGGCAGGTCGTGGAATATTAGTGTCCATGCATACACATGTACACAATGGCCACACAACTAGTAATCAATTGATAAGATTTAACAAGCATCTACTATCTGCTGGGCACTGTGATGGGTGCTGTGAAATACAAAGACAAAATGAAAAAGGACAAAAAGTGAAACAAAACAACAAAGAAAAGAAAAAGTTTATATGTACCTATCTAAGCTGAATGAAAGTGAAATAAATATCAAGGGTGGAGGGCATGGCAGCAGAGGGGATCAGGCACTCTAGACTATTGGGGTGAAAATGAGTTGGTAGACATTCTTTCATTCATAATACACATACATATACGAGATTGCTAGCTGGATAAATAAATAGATGATCTTGGTCAGGCATTGCTGATGGATGATGAGAGCTGGATCCAGAATTAAAGAGAAGAAAATGGTCTAATAGGAGAAAATGGCATTTACTCTTTATCATCATCATCATATTCTTCTTCTACTCCATTTCTTCCTCCTCCTCTTCCTCCTCATTTCTTTTAGAAGCAATCAGGATTAAGTGACTTGCCCAGGATGTCTCACAGCCAGTTAAGTAACTGAAGTTGGATTTAAACTCAGGTCCTCCTGGTCTCTAGAGCTGGTGCTCTGTCTAATGTACCACCTAGCTGCCCCTAATTTAAGCTGATTCTTAATGGAAACTAGACATGTCAGAAGGCATCAGTGAGAATCACATTCCAGGCATGGGGAAAAGCCAGTGTAAAGACACTGACATGAGGGATTGAACATGATATATGCTCAAGCACCAGGTAAGCTCAGTATGGCAGGATCTCATAATGTGTGAAGAGGATTAATGTGAAAGAAGATTGGAAGGTAGGAAGAAGTTAGATTGTGAAGAGCTCTAAAAGCAAAAGCAAATAGCTTATATTTGATTCTAAGAGGCAAAAGGGAGTCATTAGAGTTTATTAACTAAGGGAATGAATGGACAGGCCTCCACATTAGGAAAGTCACTTTGGTAGCTGTGTGGAGGATAAATTGGAAAAAGACAAGATTTGAAGCCGGAAGGCCATTTAAAAGTCCACTGCAATAGTCCAGAGGAAAGGTGATAAGGGTCTGAGGTTGGGTAGCAAAAGGGGAAATATTTGAGAGATGCTGTTGAGGTAAACACAATAAAATTTGTCAATTTATTGGCTATATGAGGAGAAGGGAAATAAGGAGTTAAGATAATGTTAAGGTTGCAAGTCTGTGTGACTGGAAAGATTGATGTGTTCTCCATAGAAATGGGAATTTTTGGAGGAAGAATAGTAGAGGAAAAGCTTGAGAGGAAAATAATGAGTTGTTTGTAAATATTCTCTTATTTATATAGACATACATAGACAGATAGCTAGCTCAATAGATAACTAAATGATCTTGGACAGACATTGCTGATGGATAATGAGTTGGATCTAGAATTAAATAGGAGAAAATGGTCTAATGGAATCAGCAGTGAACTGGAAGTTGAGATACAATATCAATTTGACCATTAAACTGTTTGTGTGCCTTTGGGCAAATTATTTCACATACTTTGGCTTCCACTGAATCGTCTATTAAAATGAAGGGATTGGATTCAATGGACTCTAAAAGCCAGCTCTAACTCCCTTAAAACTTCCTAAGGAAAAAATGATTCATGTGAGAAAAAAAGAGCTGATTCAGAATCATAGACTATCCGAATTGGAGGTGACTTCACAAGCCATCTAGATCCACTCACATCTGAGCAAGAATCCTTCTCTCTAACAAATTGTCATAGAAACTTTTTTAAAGCTTGGTAATAGTGTATCCACTACAACCTCAGGTTGTCCATTCCACTTTTAATAGCTCTATTAGAATGTTTATATCACTTTTAAATCAGCTTCTCTGTCACTCCTCCCTCCCTGCCTCCTTCCTAATTATTTCTAATTCTGTTCCTTGGTGTAGAATAAATCTCATCTACTTTCTATGTGACAAACTTTAAATGCCTGAAGACAGTGGACAGGCTCTGCCTTGTTTGCTTCCTCCAAGACTTATCTTCTCCAGGCTAAACAGATCTAGTTCCTTCCATTGATCCTTATGGGGCATAAGGTCAAGCCATTTAACCTGATCCAAATCTATATTATACAATATATTATATTATACAACATATACATAATTATATAATTGTCAGGCTCTCAAGAAGTTTACAATGTAATGGAGATGATATGCAAACATTTACTGCCCCAAAGATGTCAGGACTTATCTGAAACTTTTCCTGTGTGTTCCCCCTACATAAAATGCCCTTCCCACTCCTTTTTGTCCATTTAGATGCTACTCCATCATTCAGAAATATTCATTAGTTCCACATTCCCACAAAATGAAACAAACTACTCCAATTCATGCTATCTTAGTTTTATGTCCCACTTCCTTCTTATAAAGCCTTTACATTTCAGACAAATCTATTTTCCTAACATGGTATTTAATCTTTGGTTATGTCAGTCTCTTTCTGGAGTGTTTTCCTCTATTGAAATTCTACCTATAATTGTCCAAAGCCTAGATTTATATTCCCTCTACAACAAAGAAATGTGATTTCTCCCTCTTCCCAGCTTCTATGGAATGTCTCTGTACTGTCCTTATGATTTCTTTAAAAATACTCTATTCTATATTATTATTTGTGTAGATCTTGACTTCTTTTAAAAGCCCCTTGATGATAGAAACTATTTCGATAGAATATAAGCTCCTTAAAAGCAATGGCTATTTATTTCATTTTTATCTCTATAGATCTATTAGTGTTGAAAGTACCTATATCCAGGCTCAAAACTTAGGGGTTAGACTCAACTCCTTCTAGCTTCATAATATCTCTCATCTATGTATCCTTCTCTCTCTCACTGGCACCTCATGGTACAGTCTCTCATCACCTCATGTTGCAATATTACTCTTTGAATTCCCTGCTTCAAGTCTTTCTCCATTCCATTTCATCTTCTTCTCAGTTTTCAAGTTGATCTTCCTAAAACACAGGTCTGATCATATCATCTTCACTATAGTCATTCTCTGTTACCTCCAGGATCAAATATAATATTCTCATTTTGGCTTTTCAAGCACTTCTTAACCTGGTCTTTTCCTATTCTTCCAGTTTTCTCATTCCTTATATCCCTTCTATCCCAATCATGTATGTACTCTGTGAGCCAGCAACATTGACTTTGCTGTTTCTCAAACAAGATACTCTAATTTTTGACTCCTGGACATTTTCACTGCCTATCCCTCATATTCTCTCTCTCTCTCTCCTATCTCTCCCTTTATATCTCTTCCCATCTCTGTCTCTTCTCCCTTTCCCTCTCCCTCCTTTTCTCTGTCTTCCTCTCTTCTTCCCCTTCCTTCCCTCTGCCTTTTCTATACCCTCCATCTCCTTCCCTCTCCTTCCCCTCTTTCTCTCTCTTATTCTTCTTCCCCCACCTCCCCCTCTTTCACTCCTTCTTCTCTCCTCTTCTTCCCTCCTCTCTTTTTCTCTCTCCTCCCCCTTTTTATCTCTTTCTCCTATTTTCCCTGACTTATTTCAAGTCTCAGCTAAAATTCTAACTTCTAGAGAGTCTTTCCCAATCCCACTTAATACTAATATTTTCCCTTTATTGTTTCTAGTTTTTCCTGAATGTACGTTATTCATACACAGTCATTTACATGTTGTGAACTCCTCCAGGGCAGGAACTGTCTTGTGCCTTTCTCTCATCACTTAGCAAACATTTGGCACACAGTAGATGTTTAGTTGACTTGATTGATTGTTTACATGCCTTTTAACTGCCTAAAAGTTCTTGTACAGAGTTAACTACTCAATTAATAGTTGTCAAACTGAAATTGAATTGAACCTAGATCCTACTTATCCTTCAAGGCTCAGCTCACACTGAGCTGATCTTATATTACAGAATTACTTTTATGAGTCCTCTTCTCTGAACTCTTACATCATTTCTTGTTTACCTCTCAGCCACATAGCGTAAGCATTTAGTTGTTTTCTAATTGTTTCATGAATGTTAATTCAATATCCTTTCTGGACTATAAGCTCCAATACCACACAGATTGCATTGTATTCAAAAGTAGAAGCCCCCCCCCCAAAAAAAAATAGAAACATCATTAATGATAGATCAGCTGGTTCAAGTTCTGGTTTTGCCCTTTAGATGAATGATTGTGGGATTCAAGCTCAAAAGGACCTCAAAAGTCATTATAATTTGACTTGCTCATTTTACAGAAGAAGTTGAGACCCAGAGAAATTTGGTGATATATGCAAAGTCATCCATGAAGAAACAGATACTGGGTTTATATTTAGATCAATTAGCTTCAAACCAAGTCCTCTGTCTACCCCACCTCAGGGCTCCTCTAAATAGCTGAGTGACTTTGACCAAGTCATTTAATCTCTAAACCTCAATGCCCTCATCCACAAAATGAGGAAAATAAAGCCTGCACTTCTTACCTCACAGTTGGAAAAATCAGATAAAAGGATTTATGTGAGCACAGTTACTATAAAATAGTATATAATTGCAAATAGTCATTATTGGGCTTTTCTACATTTTCAAGAATCTAACAGAGAAGTAGACATATAAATGAATTAAAAACTCAATAAGTTCTCATTGATTTATTGGATGAATGAGTCTAAATACCCATTCTCAAACAATATCTGCCCCAAATATATTCTTAGACTTGAGCAGGACTGTTTGAATTATATATATTTACAGGGAAGTCTGTTAGTAGATAGCATGCACATTTCTTTTTTATAACATTTTAGTCTTCCTTGATTACATGTAAAGACAATTTTTAACATTCATTTTTTTAGAATTTTGATTTCTAATTTCTTTCTCTCCCTCCTTCCCCCTCCCTCTCCTGAGATGGCCATTTGATATAGGTTACATACATTTGATCAGCATGTATATTTCTTGAAATTTTATTTATTCATGTTAAATAGTCTTCTGTCTCCATTTGGTGTTTCAAGCAAACTGATGCCACGGAAAAATGACAGCCTCCATCAGTCACTACATAGGTGATATTTCTCCCCCTTATAGCCCCTCCCCATTTCACCCCTGCTCCTTTAAACATATATTTGCCCTAGATCTCCTTTCCAAGTCACACTTTTTTCAGAATTCACCATTATCTAACAAAGAATTGGAAATCAAGGGAATTCACCCATCAATTGGGAAATGACTGAGGAAATTGTGGTATATGAATGTAATGGAATATTATATTGCTATAAGAAATGATGATTTCAGAAAGATTTCAGATAGATTTCAGAATAGATTTCAGGTAGATTTCAGAAAAACCTTAAAAAATGTAGATAAACTGATGCTGAATGAACTGAGTAGAACCTGGAGAATATTGTACAGAACAATACTTGATGATTAACTATAATGAACTTAGCTTTTCTCAAAAATACAATGATCAGAGACATTTCCCAAAGACTCATGATGGAAAATACTATCCATATCCAGAGAAAGAAAGCACCAGAATGCAGATCGAAGCACACTATTTTCACTTTTTGTTTTTTTTTTTCTTTCTTGTGATTTTCCCCTTTTCTTCTGCTTCTTCTTTAACAACAAGACTAATGTGGAAATATGTTCAATATGATTGTACATGTTTAACTTATATCAGATTGTTTCTCGTTGTTTGGATCAGATTGTTTGGAATTCAAAATTTTATAAAAGTAAATGTTGAAATCTATCTTTACATGTAATTGGAAAAAATAAAATACTATTAAGGTGGGGGAGAATTCATCATCCTCTCTCTTGATATCGTAATTGATGAGTTGCCCAACACTGGAACTAACAGAAGGCCTGGTAATAAAGAGAAAACAGTTTACTGAGTAACATGTTTCTAAAGAGAAACAAATATTTTAACTTCACAGTTGTCACAGGGAAATCATTCCAAGCTGACAGTACTGTCTTGGCTTATGAGAGGGTTGGAGGAGGGGATAGAGGAGAAGCTCTATAATTAATTCAAATATTTATTAAGTGCTTACCATGTCCACAGCAAACAGAGTGCCAAGAGAGGCCTTGGGTATGCAGAAATGAAATCAGATCAGTCCCCACCCTCAAAGAGCTTGAAAAATAGTAGAGGTAATGAGACCTATATACAAATAACTATAATATATTATGCAAAGCAATTGAGAGGAGAGAGTGTGACATAATGGACAGAGGGTCAGCTTTGGAGTCAAAAATACCAATTCATTCAGAAATATTCACATATACAGATAGCCACTCATCTGACATCTTGACCCACTAGGGACAATCTTTTCTATAAGGAGGATAATAGACAGAGGCCCAGACATGACCATTCTGCTAACCCAAGCAAGAATATCTTGATAAGAATTGGCAAACAAGGACTTTCTCTTGGCAGATCCCCTTAATTCCCAATACTTTCAAGTCCAATCTGTCTTGCTGGACTTTTCTTACAGAGGTAAGGGCATGGTGTTGAGGCAGTAGGAAAAATAGGGCAGTTGGAGACTGAGTTGAAATACCACAGGAGTACTTGATTCAACCACCAGAAGAAAATGAGAATATGGTACAAGGTCCTAGCTTCATTGATGCAGAGCTGAAAGGCTCCCATCTTACAGATAAAGAAACTGAGGTCCAAAGAGATTAAGTAATTTGCTTAAAGGTTAGACTGGTAGTAAGCATCAGATGCTGTGCTCCAGGACCCAGAAACTTTCAGGCTTTCCTGACCACAGCTCTCATGGTCAAGCAAATGATTCAGCATTTCCCTAAGTGTCAATACCATATTAGGACAACTTTCTGAGACCACACTCACTGATGGTTTCTTGCTGTGTAAAAAAATGTAAGCTCCTTGAGGGCAAAAATTATATTATTTTTGTCTTTGTATTCCCAGATCTTAGCATGACTCCTAGCACATAGTAGGTCCTCAATACGTTCTTGCTAATTGATTGGAAGCTAAAACAACTTCTTAAAAAAAGTCTCCAAATGCAATTTTCCAATCAAAGGATAATGTAAATAAAATTTGCAGAGAGCTCTCAGCCTACTTAGGAAAATGGTTTTCCAAGTACCATTAAAACCACTTCAGCAACACCATTCACATGCCAATAAATAACGCACTCTTTAAAAATAATTCTTATATTTTGCTTAAAATCCACAGCACACCCCTCACCCTCAACCTTAACTTGACAACATTTCAGCCACACCAGCTTGTATTTCTTTATGTACCTCAGAATAACAATATTGCATTTCTTTAAAATATGTTGAGACCTCCAGACTGATAATAACTGGCCTTGCTCCCCCCACACTTCTAATTATCCTCAGTTATCAAAATTGATTTTATTCATGGGTATTCATTGTTGCAGAAGTGTTAAAAATCATTCCTGCAATCTTCTCAGCGAATCCTCAAAATAAAACAACCCAGATTCTGCATTTTCCTCTTCACCAAGGGGCCAGTAGCTTTGGCAGCCTGGTGCTATCACCTCTCACTATAGCAACAGGAAGACCTTGGTAACCCTGCTCTTACAGTTATTAAGAATAAAAATAGGAAGACAGTAGAGATATGTGTAGCGAAAGGCTTCCAATGGCTCAGACAGCACAGGGGAAGTTTGGAATTCTCCTGGCCTCTCTCGTAGCCCATCCTGAGGAAAATCAAATTGGGAGAGCTGGTCTATAAAAGAATACAGACAGACTGGTGTTTTGTCTCTGCTTTAATTGAGGACTTAAAGCAAGCTCTCAAACAACTCCCTTGTGTGCCTGGAGGGGAGCTATGGGCCAGTCCTCTTCACAAAACCTTTTCCTGACAGTCCAATGAGAAAGTAGATTTGAGCTTCCTGACATTTAAAGTCAAAAGAGAACCTGAGGAAAGTGAAATTCGTGAAGTTACATAATTTGTCTAAGTTTGAACCTGGGCCCCCTAACAATAAATCCACCATGATTCCTAGCTTGTTAAATAGAAATAATCATACCATCTTCCTCTGGGTTGTTGTTGTTTTTTTTTCTTTTTGACATTGTTAATTGATAGCTTTAATTGTTTAACTTAATTTTTAAAGCCCAGTTCTCCTATTCCCAATCTTCTCAGGGGTTGCTCACATTTCAACCCATAATCTTGTCTTTTGCTTCCTCACCTGGGCCAAATATAAAGGAAGTTTCTTTTCCTGATTTCCACCACCCTTTTAGCCAAGCTGTGGACCTTGCTGAACCTTGCTCCTGAGCTATGACAAATAACTGCAGGAAGCTGGAATGGGAGGTAAACCTTACCATCCTTTCTTATGCCATTGACCCACAAGCCTAGTCCCTGGTTCTTGAATCTGGCCTCATAATTTTTCCTACCACAGGGTGGAATTGTTAGAAAATGAGTAATCCACATCAGCAAATTTTCCATATAACTGAATTATGTTGATCCATTTTATTTAACTATTTTAATCAAAGTCATTCTAAAAAGTATTACACACTTACTTCCCTGTATGCTTAAATTGAGGATACAGAACACATTCTTAATGACTCAATTGTGAATATCAATTGTTGCCTGGGGACTGTAAATACAGTGATAACCTTAAGCATATTAGGTGTTTAGGATAAATATTCTTTCATACCATAAGACCTAAGACTAGTTGTGCTTTTTCTGATCTTATATCTTACATAGATTTTTTTTCCTCCCTCTCTATTCCTCTGGGCTGAATTATGATCCTCTACCTTATCTATTATCTCCAAAGAGTTCCTGCATATGCATATTTCCCCAAATCCTTCCAAACATTTAGTAGAACTAAAACCTATGTTCCAGTTACCTACTTTGGAAAGATGAAGAACTGACTCCAGAAAAATTTTTTCTTCACTATCACTCAGCAATCCAGCATAAAGAAACAGACTTAGAGTCTATGATAAAAATAGATCAGATTCTTCCTGTGTGTCCCTCCAACCTTTCTAACCTCTAAAAAGAAATTTTCCTCTCACTTTGTCTCTCTGTACTTCAGTTTCCTCATTGGTAAAATGGGAAGGGAATGAACTAGATGATCTCAAGGTCTCTTCTGACTCTAAAACCTATCCTTTTCTATTAATTAAAATATATTTCTTCCTATTAGTTCCTCAAGGACAAGAAATGATTTCGTCTTGACCACATTGAGTGCCTCACATAGGATATAGCACATAGGAAGCAACGAATAAATACTTGTTAAATTAAAATGGATCAGATGAAGAGAGTTAGAAGTAATCATGCACAGTGTCTGGCACATAGTAGGTGCTTAATAAATATTAATTAAATTAATTATTATTAACAAGTAATATTAATATTTTACTTTGGGGAGCTGGACGGAGGAAAATTAACAAGCAATGCTTCTGCCTAAACACTGAATTAATGAAGCACTGATGGTATTGGCCCTTCACAAGTCAAAGTTACTGCTTGCTTTCAATCAGAGCTCCAAGGATGAGGATCCTTAACAAATGGGGGCAAAAGGAGGAGTCCCTTATCGTCTGATATGTGACAAGTGGGGACTAAAAGTGTTATTTTGGTTTCTAAACCCCCAGCTATGCCAGAGTTAAGAAAAACATAATTTTTCTGCTCTTAATCCATCCCAGGCAGAAGGGCCAATTCAAGCTGAATGAGCCTTTTATGCAGTGAAGTCAATTGCGATTTAAGAGATAAGTTTAAATCATTTATTCCGGAAGTCATGGAACCTTCGATTGGTGCAATTGATTAAGTACATTGGTGCTTTATCTCCAAGCAGCCGATGGTATTGAAGATATCAAAGCTGCAGCTGCCTACCATGGGTCTGATGAGAGGAGAGAGAGAGGGAGAGAGGGAAAGAGGGAGAGAGAGAGAGGGGGGGGGGGAGAGAGAGAGAGACAGAGAGACAGAGAGACAGAGGAAGAAAGAGAGAGAGAGAGAGAGAGAGAGGGAGAGAGAGAGAGAGAGAGAGAGAGAGAGAGAGAGAGAGACAGAGAGACAGAGAGACAGAGAGACAGAGAGACAGAGGAAGAAAGAGAGAGACAGAGAGAGAGAGAGAGAGAGGGAGAGAGAGAGAGAGACAGAGAGACAGAGAGACAGAGAGACAGAGAGAGACAGAGACAGAGAAAGAGAGACAGAGAGAGACAGAGACAGAGACAGAGAGACAGAGACAGAGAGACAGAGACAGAGAAGGAAAGAGGGAGGGAGGAGCAGACAGAGAGAGGGAGGGAGGAGGGAGGAAGAATTAGACAAACAGAATTTTACCTTTCTGTCTCCTCCTATCCACCCCTTTAGCTGGTGAGACCAGCACTACAAAGCAAAGTACTTTCTAAAATCCCTAAGTCTCTTCCAGCATGAGGAGGAAGGTGAAGGAGAGCAGCTACCTGAAGGTTAGGGTAGGCTGGGGCAGTTGCCCAGAAACAATTGAACAGGAGGACCAGCCTCAGAAGAAAGTCAACACTAAGTATCCATGCTCCCAATCAAATCTCTCTAGGCAAGCTAAATTTTTTTCTAACCTAAATAGGAAATGCACCAGAAGAAGTTACTGATGTGTCTTCTGCTACATCTAACCTATATGGAGAATTAAAAAAAAAAGGAATGAGGTAAGGTCTCCCTCAATTCCTCACTTCACTCACCCAGTCTGTTGTCAAATTTAGTCCCTTCTACCTCTACATCTCACATCTGTCCCCCATTTTCCTCCCTAATCACAAAGCTACCACCCTAGTACAGGCTCTCATCATCCCCCTTTGGACAATTTCATTGCCTCCTAATTTGCTTCAAGTTAATCCATCCTCCACAATGTGCCAAAGTGATTTTCCAAAATCTTCATTGGTCTAGCATCTGTCCCTATGTCACATCTCTCCTCAATAAATCCAGGGCCTCCCTATTGCACTTGGATCAAATATAAGTGCCTCTATTTCTCATTTAAGACCCTTGGCTCCAACCTTATTATATTTAGCCTTATTATTACACCTCATTAATCTTCATGCACATTGGTCTTCCTTCTTATTATCATTATTGTTATTTAGTTGTTTCAATCGTGTATGACTCTTAATAACCACATCTGGAATTTTATTGGTAAAGATGCTAGAATGGTTTGCTTTTTCCTTCTGCAGCTCATTCTAGAGGAAATGAACATCACATAATCTCCTTTTCAATGGCTGTCCATGCCTGGAACTCCCTCCCTCCTCATCTCTATCTCTTAGAATCCTCAGCTCAAGCAAGCCCTACATTCTACATCAGAAGTTCTTAGTCTTTTTTGGAGCCTGTGGATCTTTTGTCAGAATGTTTTTAAATGCATAAAATAAAATGCATAAGATTACAAAGGAACCTGATTATGCTAACTAAATACAATCATCACTTTTTTTTTAAAGTTCATAAATTCCAGGTTAAAAACTCCTTTATTTACATGAAGCCTTTTCTGATCTCCCAGCTGCTAAGCCTTCCTCATCAAAATTATCTTGAATGCATTTTGTATATGATGAGATGTGTTCATGTTGTTTCTCCCTGGAAATATTATGAGCTTTTTGAGAATAGGGACCATTTCATTTAGTTGTTGGAGCCCTCAATGTCTAAGATAGTGCTTAGTGACACAGCGGACACATATTTGTCGATAGGATGGTTCTAGTCCCCAAATCTCTTCTGCTATTGTGAAAGGCGACTGAGAGCACAGAGGTTTTACAGGAAAGTGGCTTTCAAGAACTCTATTCTGAAGTCAGAGAGTGGCTGAAGTGGATAAAAATCACTTAGAAAAAAACAAAACCTCTTTTTTCACTCACCACATCGCAACCCCTTTTAAAGGCTCTAATGGGATGTAAATGGTCAGGTGCCCTGACTTATTCATATGCTACTAGAGGAAAGAATGTTAGTTTTGCTTGTTGTTGTACATCCTTCATTGTCAAAAAAGGTCCAATGATATCATAGGGTAATGTCTTAACTTGCAAGTGACTGAGATTTAAGTAGGGCAGAGTCATCAACCTCACTCTCTCTTCCAGAGTCATCAAAATCCAATGATAAGACGAAAGTCAAGATGATGATGGATGGGTGCAATGGATGACCATGGTGTAATAGAACAGATTAAAGGGAACATGGGCTAGCATTATGTATTAAGAAATTAAACTCATCTGTGCAAGCCAAGAATTAGAAGGAGAGATACGAAGGAGAGTACTTGGATAAAGAACAACAAAAGTAGTGACAAGAGGTCCTTCATATAGAGTATCAGTGATTTGGGGCTTCAGTACGCTGCACTTCTCCAGTTTCTCCATCAGTAAAATTATGTCTGAGGCAAGACTTGAACTCAGCTCTTCACAATTCTGAGGCATTTTCTCTATTCACTCCATTGCATTGCCTGAGATGCAACACTCCTGGCCCCACACACTCAATGGTTCTGTTGAGAGGAACAATAACGACTGACCACGAAAGCTATTTATAAACTATAAAGAATGAAGTAAATACAACTTATTATTATAAGCAGAATGAGATGGCAAAGGAGCCAAAAGATTTTTGTTTTGATTTGAAATATCATTGATGTTTCATGGGATTGAAAATTTGTAACTATGGCCTGACATAAAAACAAAGAAAAATATCCCCTCGAAGCTCATTCTCTGTAATCTGGACTCACTACTGAGACCCTGAGGACCCCAGGCTCTGGGACGGAACACTGCATACATACTGAAGGGAGGGGAAGGCTATATAGGGTTCAAGGTCTTTGAATGAAGCTTTAGTTTCTCCCTCTTTTCTGATTTGCCTTTCTACTGCAAGTGCCAAATTGTGGGCTTCATCAAATCTTTCACAAAAAAGGGGATGAATACAAGAAATACAAGGCTGACATGCCATGCCTGAGCCTTGAACTGGCATAACATCAATTAGTTTGTGGGGCAAATAATTTCCTTTCTCTGAACTTCAGTTTTCCCTTAACTGTAAAATGAGCAGGTTAGACTAGATGGTCTAACCTAAATGCCCTTTACCTGTCTCTCCCTCAGTAGTCTTTCATTTCCAAATCCTGTGACTTTGTACTCTAGTACATTATCACGTCCATTCATTCATTCATTCAGCAAGTGTTAATAAATACTTACCAACGTGCCTCTCCCAAGGGAGAGCAGCAGACACAGAGCTGGTTAAGGAAGACCAGATGTGCAATCCAGGCTGCCTGCTGACACTTTTTCTCTTACCAGTAAGCCCAAAGAAAGCAAATACACTAAGGAGACTTCCATTTAACCAGAAAAATGTTTGAGATTTTGATGGTAGGAGTGTAGTCTCATCAATTAACTTGATAATAGTTGTTTCCTGTAAAGACGTTGTTAAGCATTAACAAATGCACAGGTGTTCTCACTTTAAGAAAATGTAATGTAGAAAAATCTGCACCAGTGTAGAAGGAGGAGCACCATATGTGGTATACAGATATCTCTGCCATTCGATAACTATGGGACCCCTAAACCTCTTATTCTCAATTTGTCACTAATAAAATGGGGATGAAGATGATACCTGTCTCCCTCACAAGGTGTTTGTGGGAATCAAATAAGGTAATGGCTGGTAGACTGGGAAAATCTTAATTGTTCTTATTTTCATTTAATATTATTAAATATTAGTTTTGTCTCACTAACTAAGCTAAAATCTCCATGAGGTGAAGGACTTTACCTAATTCTTTTGGGGGGATTTTCCCAAACAACCTGTTTTATCCTATCCAAGAAACATTTATTAAGAAGCTACTATGTGTCAGAAACTGCATTAAGTAAAGAATATAATTAATTTAAAAAAAAAGACAGTTCCAGCACTCGATTTATTCAGTTTAATGATGGGTATAAGATAAGGAGAGGGAGGAAAAAGAAAGCAGGGAAGGGCATACTAGGGACCGTCTTGTTGTGGAACTGAAACCAGGAAGAGCAATGCAAAGAGCCAAAAAGTCCAGTTTCTGCCCTCTATAAAGGAAGGCTTTGGGAGGAGTTTAGTATGCTGAACTGCAGTCCTCCAATCAGAAGAAAAATAGGGAGAGGGAGAAAAAGAGACAGAGATAGAAAGAGAGACAAAGAGAAAGGGGGAGGAAGAGGGGGAGGGAGAGAGAGAGAGAGAGAGAGAGAGAGAGAGAGAGAGAGAGAGAGAGAGAGAGAGAGAGAGAGAGAGAGAGAGAGAGAGAATGTATTTGTATACATGGCTGTCTTTGCAGGTTGTTCCTATTCTGGGGCACTGAGAGGTTCATGATTTTCCCAGTCACCCAGCTAATATGTATTAGAGATAGTATTGGAACCCAAGCTTTAATGACTCTACTGCCAGCTTTATATGCACTACATATACTCTCCCTCAACAACAACAACAACAACAAAAATATATATATATTAATGTTCTGGCAGGTGATTCCTATAGAATATTGCTTCTTTATCCAAAGGCAGAATCTTTCAAGGTGGAATTTTAGGCATTATGAAAGACCAGTGAAGAAGAGATTTGGAGAGCACCCTGCAAATCACAAGCCAGCCTGGGATTGTTATAAGAGATTTGGGTTTTAGAAGGGGCAATTTCTTCTGATGGGTTGGCAAAAGAAAATAAGTATAATTATCTTAAATGCCTTGGAGTCAAATTTCCCATGGATTTTGTGTTCAAAACTCTTTACAGCTTGACCCCAATTTACATATCTGGGCCTGTTTCCAACAACTGCTCTACTCTATGCCTCATGGCTAAGAAAGTATCAGTCAGACTGATTTTCTCACTATCCCATGGACCCTGAGTAGTGTTTTTTCATATATATGGCTTTGCTCAGATTTCCCTCTGGAATGCCCTTCTGTTATCTTATCTCCTCACATGTCTAATGCAATTTAATAATTATTTATTAAGAAACTACTTTGTGTAAGTTCCAGCTCAAGTCCCACTTTTCCCAGCTCACAGAGGGTTTCTCAATCATTTGACAAGAATTTTAAAGCACCTACAACTGCAAAATACTTTGCTAAGCCCAGGGGATTCAAAGACAAAAATGAGTCAGTCTTTGTCTTCCAAGTGCTTACACTCTATGAAGGAAGACAAAGTGTACATGGATTCATGAATATAAAATAAATGCAAAGTAATTTGGTGGTGGTGGGAACTAAAGTTTGCAGAGCCTGTAATGGCTTCATATAAACAGGGGTATTTGCCTGAATTTTGAAGGAAACAATCCAGAGAGGAGAAAAACTGGTATTGAGAAGGATTCCATGCATTCCAAGCATGGTGGACAGCTAGTGTAAAGGGATCAAGATGAAATATATATGGAGAAATTAAATTTGTCTAAATTATAAAATGTATAGAGTAGAGAATTGTATAAGATTGGACAGATAGGTTGAATCAAGTTCTAAAGGATTCTAAATGCCATAGAAAGGAAATTACATTTGACCCTGGAGTCAATTGGGAGCCACTGGAGTTTGAGCAAGGGAATGTGAAGTGGTCAGATCTTCACTTTAGGAAAATCCATTTGGCAACTGCATGGAAAAGAGAAGGCCAGGAGAAAACCTTATGGTAGAACCTCAGTGAGATTGTAAAATATGGCAGATGATGAAGCAAAGATCGTTGATAAAGGGCAAGGTCATAAAAACCCAGAGAGGAAACAATGGCTAACAGTGTCAGATGTTGCAGGTCAAGAAATATTGGAGATAGCATTTAAGAAATCAATGATAACCTTGGTGAAAGCAATTTCAATTGACTGATGAAGTAAAATGTTTGCAAAGGTCTGAAAAGAGGGAAGGAAACATAGGCAAGAGAACTCATGGTTTTAGTTTTAATTTTTTGAAAAGATTTTCGGAAAAGAAAGAGAAAAGAAAAATGGCATGAGAAAATGGTTAGGTCTAGAGAGGTTTTAGGTTGTTTTTTTTTTTTTTTTTTTTTGAGGGGGGGTTAAGTATAAGGGATTTTTGGATAGATTTCCTTTCTGGATTCCTTAATTACTTCCATCAATTTTAGAACTAACTCTGCCTTGAAGTAATTATATATTAACTTTATTAGGTGTCCCATTTCTCTCCCTAATGCCAATATCCCTAAAGATATCTTTTCTATACCCCCTATTTCTGGGCTTCTTAAACTTTCACCACTTAAAACCCCTTTTTGCCTGAGAAATTTTTACGAAGCCAGGGTATATAGGTATATAAAATAGGCATAAAAATCAAACATTTACTAATTAAAATCATAAAGATGTAAAAAAATTCTTTGATACACATATAATTTTACCTTTATTAAAAGATAAAAGCAAATTTATATACAAATAAGACGGATATGTTTATTTTTAGATAAATCAAATCTTGGTGGGATATTTAATACCTATTACTGTTGCCAAATTTTCCGTGATCCCTCCATTCAGTTACCCTATATGGGGTTGATACCTACAATTTAACCTTTGCTGTATATCCCCTAGACACAATGCCTTGCCCAGGGAATTTCTTCATAAAGGAAAAAAAGATAATAGCTCATATTTCTTATAGTTCTTTACGGTTTTCAAAACACTTTCCTCACAATAATCCAATGAGATGAGTGGGACAGCTGTTATTACCTTTGTGTTACAGATGAAGAATTAAGGTTCAAAGTGAGGAGACTTGCAGGTTGATTGGTCAATATTTATGAGGTTTTAGCTTCAATATTTGGACTCTTCTGAGTGGACCAGCCTGTTTCTTTCTATATTATCATTTAGCCACATCCTGCATACAGAACAGGATTTTAATGTTTTGTTTTAATGCTAAATGGTTTAAGTCAGAGTGCCTATGACAGAAATCTGAAGCTTAATTATTCCAAGCCTTCCTTCCTCTCAGCTGACTGTGCAGTAGCAAATGGTCCACAGCAGCTGGGCTGTCTTTAGCTTTGCGGGGAAGGCCGTTCCTGTTCTACATCTCTTTCCCCTAGTACTGCTAACTGGGCAACTAAATAATTCAACAACCAATTAGAGTTGAACAATGTCCCTGTCTCCCACTAAGTGATTATTCAGGGCCTCAGTAGACACTCTTCAGACTGAACTAGTCACTTTTCAGGAAATCTAAATTTGACAGAGATGACTTGTATGTCATTGCTCACCCTATGCCTTTCACAAGCAGTAAAATACTGAAACCTAAATGGCCTGTTTCTTGAAGAGAGCAGACAGGCTGAGGAAGTTTCGCCCAAAAATTTGGAGTCAAAAACCATTTGAGCTAAAAAGGTGCTGGGAGATCATCTTACAGATGAGGAATCTTAGATCTAGAATGGAAGTGAGTTGCCCAGAGTCACAGGTTGTCTTAATGGTAGTCAGGGCTAGATCCCAGAGCTTGGACATCTAGTCCAGTATTCATTACACCATCATCACCAGCTTTTCTTCCCATACAATGTTGACTTGACTCAATTATTAAGATAAGTCAAGAAGCCATCTTGTAAGAAAAATCAGAACAAATGGGAAAATACCATTAGAAAAAAAAGAGCAAACAGACAATTCTTTTAAAAGGTGAAAATTACTATGCTTCAATCCACATTCAGTGTCCATAGTTCTCCCTCTGGATACAGATGGCACTTTTCATCCCAAGTCTATTGGAATTTCCTTGAATCATCTCATTGTTGAAAAAAAAGTCAAGCCCATTACAGTTGATCATCACATAATCTTGTTACTGTGTACTGTTTTCCTGGTTCTGCTCACTTCACTAAGCATTAATTCATCTAAGTCTCTCCAGACTTTTCTAAAATCAGCCTGTTCATCATTTCTTATAGAACAATTATATCCCATTACATTTGTATACTACAACTCATTCAGCCATTCCCCAATTGATGAGCATCTACTTAGTTTCCAAATGCTTGATACCACAAAAAGGGATGCTACAAACATTTTTGCACATGTAGGTCCCTTCCCCTCTTTTATGATCTCTTTAGAATAAAACCTAGGAGTGAATACCCTCAGTTCTTTACTTTTCAATATATTAACCCTAGGATTGACAGTAGAATTTCCTAGATTATATGATCAAGACAATTATACTCTTTCCTAGGTGTATGAGCAGAAGATTCCTTAAGTATTAGGCAAGGACCCTTGGTCTGCAAAGCACCTAGGTCCATCTTACCATCAAACAGAGTCATCAAGAGACCACATAATTCCTTAAAACTTCCTCCAAACTTCTGGCTGGAATGTTACTTTTTCATTTGAAATTAATTCTTATGGAAATAAAAATGTTTTTTAGAAAGAGTGTGAGTTCACATTCTAAATTATTATCAGTCAGAGTAGAAGAGAGAGAAAGAGGTGAGGGAAAGCACAACATTAGGTACCCCCATAGGAGAGGGGAGGAAGGGAGACTTAATAGGGGGACCACACAATTTTACTGATAGCTGGGTACCATACAAAGCCTGTCAAGTAAGGACTGGATCCTGAAGTCTAGAAGCTCATACTCTTAAAAGAAATAACAATTCTTTAATGAAAAGTCTCGAACTGAAAACAAGTTAATTAATTCCCCTTTGCATCATTTTACAGAGAAAAATAATAGAGAAACAGAGAGGCTATCTGACTTGCTGAAGATCACAGGAGTAGGGCCCAGGAACAGAACTCAGACTTCCTGCTGTTTAGTGAAGTTTCATTACACTATACCACATTCTAGCCCCATCAGTATCTGCCAACATTAGAACACAAATCTTAGTCCAACATATTTAAAACTTCAAGGAACCTTCGAGGTTATCTAAGCCAGCCAACTCTATCTTTTTTCAGAGAAGAAAAAGGAGAGGTGAAGTGAAAGCCCTCAGGCCATACAGGTAGCATATAATAGAGCCTAGATTCAAACTCACTTGGAAGTGAAGCTGAGTTCAAATCCAGAGTTTATTTTATTAGCCCCAGCTGCCTCTGCCTGTCCATGGGATCATCTTTCTAATGACCACTGGCAGCTTTCCTGACCAGCAGCACGGTGAGCAAGGATGCTCTGAAACCAAGTCCAACACTGATGACATTCTCCTTAACTGGGGTGCTAGGTGACTTAAATAAACTTTTTTTGAGGGGTGGAGTCTGCTGGAGGACATATAAATACAGAAAGATGGGAAAGAATTGGAAAAGGAAACCATGAGTGTAACACGATAGGAATAAGAAGTCACCTGTGCTTGGAATAGAAGAGGCCATGTGAAAGTCAAGACTAAGTCTAATACACAGAATGAACCTACTTCAAGACAGAAGATGCAAGACTTTACCATGGTGAGATAGTAGTTATTTGGTGCCACAGGATACAGAATGCTGGGCCTGAAGTCAGGACAACTCACCGTCCTGAGTTCAAATTAAATTAAAAGGAGTTTATATATGACCCTGGAGAAAACTGAGAAGCTTGGGAGGTTTTTGTTTTTTGAGTAGAGGAATAACATCACCAGACGTGGGCTTTAGGGAAATTCTTTTGTCATTATGGAGTATGGCCCCCAGTGGAGAAAACATTGAAGAACTTTGGCTGAAAGGGAGGAGGAGAGAGATAATTAATTTAATATCCTGGAATATTAATATTAGCTATATAGAGATCACTGATTGTCCAGGAATCTGAATATATAAGACTCAAACTAATCTGAATGAAATTGAAGTTTTCTTTGATGACTGGAATAGGATCGCACAATGCTACCTCCTCTTAAGTATTATGAACATGAATTATCATTGAACCATCAAAACACTGGAGGTTATTTAACTAAGAGTTCCTATTAACAGAATGTCAGCAAATTACTTATTCATTATACTATTTTCTAACATCAAAAGGACAGTAAGTGAACATCTAAAAAAGGAAGGATGGTCACAAGGAGCATTATTGCTTCAACAATTGCTAGCAGCTCATTTCCTTTTGTGGCATTTCCACACTAGAAAAGGGGAATGCAGAAACTGAACTAAAATCTAGATTTTAGCAAAACATTTAATAAAGCCTCCTGGGTTATTTTTATGGAAAAGATGATAGGATCATGAGTTTGGAGCTCTATGGGACCTTAGAGGCCATCTGATCAAATGCTCACATTTTACAGATGAGGAAAGGAACTCAAGTGGCTTATTGAAGATCTCAAAACTAATAACTATCTGAAGCAAGATTTGAATATAGATTTTCCTGAGTCCAAATCCATCTCTCTATACACTATGCCATATTAACTCTAATAGTCTAGATTAGTCATCTTCAAAATGGAGTTGGGACACTCTAGAGGCACTTCTGGGGTTGGGGCACTTGTGATCCCCAGAAAGATCAACCACTCAGAAGATGAGAAGAGAGTTAAATTACATCTCACCTTCATAGGGCTAGTGTTCAACACAGTCACACACACCCTTAACCACCTCCTACTGCTATCTATGTAAGCTCCCAATTTCCCCCTTTCTAAGAATGGCCAATCTATCTAAGTTGGCCAATCATGGCAATTAAAACCTGAACTAATCAACAGTTGTGGAGAAACTACTGGGAAAATTCCAACTCCACCTCTTATTTCCCAAAATACTTTGTGGCAGTTACCAGCCCCTCTTTTGAGCTAGCTCTGCATTTGTGGGGTGGACTCCAGGGTTATATAAAAATTTCTCAGGTGAAAAGGGGTCATGAGGAGTAAAAGCTTAAGAAGTCCTTGTCTAGGTGATACTATCATTAGATAGATTTGGAACTATTAAGTGGCCAGACCCAAAGATTAGTCATTAATGGTTCCCTGTCAGCTTCAAGGAAGGACTTAATGGAGTCTCCCAAGGATACTCCATACTGGAAACACTGGTTCATAACCCAGTGCTGTTAAAACATTTTTATCTGTAATTTTTATAAAGGCATAAATGGAATGTTTATCAAATTTGCAGATGATACAAAGCTAGAAGGAAGAGTTTGCATGTTACATAACATATTTTGACAAGTTAGAAAGATGGATGCAATCTAATAAGATGGAAATTTAATAGGGATAAAAAGAAGTTGTCTTTTAAAGGACAACGAAGGGAAAGAATAGTTAGCAGCAATAAGTTTGAAAAATATGACTATTTTGGCAGACTACAAGTTCAATATAAGGCAATGTATTGTGTGATATGGCAGCCAAAACCCCCTAATTATCTTAGGATGTATTAGGAGAGACAGTGTCCAAGACTAGGGAGGTAGTACCCTTTTCCCATAGGATCTGGAATCTTTGTTCAGTTATGGGCACTATATTTTAGAAGAATACTGATAAGCTGCATGGTGATGAGCCCTAAAGTCATGTCATATGAGAATAGTTAGGCTGATAAAGACTTAAGGAAGACATAGTAGCTATCTTCAAATATCTGAAGGGCTCACAGGAAGAGGAGGGATTAGATTTGTTCTGTTTGGCCACAAAAAGAAAAACTAAAAGAAATGGTGGGTGTTGCAAAGAAATAATTTCAGGCTTGATATAAGAGGGGGGAAAACTTACTTACAATTAATAATATATTACACAGGAGCAAATTGTCCAGGAAAATAGTAGGCCCAATTTCACTGGGGATCTTTAAGCAGATGTTATCTGACCATGTATCAGGTATGCTATTAAAAAAAAATCCTTTGTTTCCAAGAGGACCAGTGACACCATAGTATGATGTCTGGACTTGTTAATGAATTTGATTTAAGTGAGACAAGAGTTGCACAAAATCATCATCCTCACTCTTTCTTCCAGAATAATTGAAGTCCAGTGAGTGGCAAGACAAAAGTCAAGAAGACTACCAATGGCCAAAGATGCAGTGGGTGACCTTAGCTTTTCTAAATTAAGGTCTTTTCCAGGTCTTAGTTTCACTGAGGCAATATCCATTCAATGCCTATTCTAAGCAGCTATACATTGGTCTAGATAAGCTCTGAAATGTCTTCCAAATCTGAGTTTCTATACTATATGCTTATAGCCTTCTCAGCTGAGATTTAGAGCTGGCAAAGACCTTGAAGAGACCATCAATCCAATCCCTTCTCTTTACAAATGAGAAAACTCTGACTTAGGGTCCTTCTCCAAGGTCACACAAGAGGTATGCATCAAAGGTTGAACTCTGGGAGGGAGGAGGGCTGTTGGGTTTTGTTGTTATTGTTTTGGTGATGCAATTGGGGTTAAGTGACTTGCCCAGGGTCACACAGCTAGTAAGTACTAAGTGTCTAGGGCCACATTTGAACTCAGATCCTCCTGACTCCAGGGCTGGTGCTTCATCCACTGTGCCACCTAGCTGCCCCTGAACTATTTTTTCATCCTAGAGTCATGTTTCTTTAAAGTATCTCATTTTACAAAGGCTTTCACATTCCGTTTGATCGCAGAATCAGCCCTATGAAAGAGATGATGGATAAAGAATCTCAGACATGGAAGGATGAATCAACTTATTGGTCATCCTGCTAAGTGGCTGCAAAAAAGAGACTAGAACCTGGCACTATGCTAGTAACTGGGTCTGCAATGATAAATTTGACAAAGACCCTACTCTAAAGGGTCATACAGTTTGATAAGAGATGGGAGAAGAGATGAAGGGAAATGTTTATATAACATCTACTAAATATACACATAACCATTACACAAAGGAGAATATGATAAATGGAATAAATCTGGTGCATGGGATGGCCACTCATACTCTAGAGTGTCTGGATAGGTCCTTTACATAAATCCTCATAGTGGCATCCTTCAGATGGGAGTTGAGCTACCTACTCACTCTGTATTTGCTCACTTACTCAAGTATGCTCTTACTCTAGATTCCCAATAATTGACCCAACCTACACAGTTACATTCAAATTCTCTCAAAAACCTAGGGGTAACATGTTGAGAGAGACAGCAACTCTTCTACTCACCACTCACCACTTTTAAGCCCCCACTAATGTTTCTATTTATACAAATCACTCACAATGACACTTTTGGATCTTAAATATAACCATTTATTTAATAATAAGCTATGCATATATTAAATAAAGTATGTAAATAAAAATATATCACAAAATATAGATTACACTTTCCTACCAACTTATTCAGTATCTGTGAAGAAGTCAGAACAAATTTTTTAAAACCTGGTTTTGATGCTATTAGTCTATTCAAGATGATCTACATGAAACTACTTCTGTACCAACTGTCTTTCAATCTTCACAGCTCTCCATCTGAAGAGATCTTTTTTTTTTTCTTCAATACATAGCATTTGTAAACTTCAGGACTTTTAGATGAAGTCTTCTCTTAATGTGAATAGCAGTTCTCTTTAACTCACAGGACCACAAAGTTCATCATCACTAGACCATACAGAAAAGACCCACCATCTGCTTCCCCTTTTGCTTTCCCTCTCAAACCAGAAGGGGCAAAGAACAAGGAGGATTTATGGAGGCTTTAGGCAACACTGAAGGGCTATAGCTGGAATTGCAGCCTTTATTCAGCTAATCAGGAACCAACAGCCAAAGCCTTGTCAGTGACTACTCTTACTATTAGTCTATTCAAACATCTCCAACATACTACTTTGGGCTCCTTACTTTCCTATTCCATCATCAATCTTCAGCCTCAGCCTCCTCCCCATCTCATACCTTTCATGGCTTAAATTATCCCCTCCTGGCTCAATGATTCACCTATCACTTAAAAGGTAACAATTCACCAAATTTCCTCTAAGAAATAACACTTCTTTTTCAGAATTATTCCTTGGTCTCCAAATGATTATATGACTTCTCATTTTCTTTTTTTTTTCCCTTTGGTTTTATCCTCTATCATCATAAAACGATTATAAGCAAATGAATGTAGAAATCATAATGTCCTGCAGCTTTTACATTTTCAAAATGGTCCTCCATATAATTTTATGTGTTCGAGCTGTTTCTTTATGCCCTCAATTTTCCAGTTTTAATAAATAAAAGTTCTTTCTCTGCCCCCCCCTTTAAACTATCCAACTGTTAACATAAAAATGAGGCATCATCCGATATCATTTACATGGCAATTTAAGTCTTTATATTCATACCACAGTTCCTTTTCTAATCAAAGTTGCTTAAATCCTATCTGAAAACTGATATTTTATACAATTATTCTAGTTTTTTTAAAACCAAAGTTTAAAATTCTTTTTTCCAGCTCCTTTTAAATATCAAACTACTCATCTGTAACAGTAATAAAAATCTTACATCCTTTACCAATTAATTTATTTCTTTTTCTTTATACAAAATCTCCTTTTCTATGCTTTCCAGCCCTAAACTTTTCCATATGAAAAGAGTTTTGAGATCCTGGTGCAGACAGCTCAAGACTGAATTTAAGGGCCCTAGAAATAGCAGTCTCCCCAGACATCAACCCTGCTTTCAGATCACCCCCATGGCCATTACACAGGGGAGCAATGCAACTTCCTCTGCAGGGGCAGCAAAGCCTCGCCTCTCCACTCTGTCAAATCCTTTGCTTGCCAATTGGTTCAATATTAAACACAGATATGGCTTTATCAATGAAAATTACATTTAAGATGCATTAGCATCTGCTTTTCTGCTGCACCCCAAAGACTACTGGATCTCTCTTCTGACAAGCAGTTGAACTTCTTATATGTCTTGCTTCCTCGAATTAGAATGTGAGCTCTCTGAGAGTAGGAACTATTTGCTTTTCTCTTTGTTTTCCCAGCACTTAGAACAGTATTTTGCATGCAATAATTGCTTCATGAATGCCTTTCTACTCATTTATACTAATTAATACTAACAACAAATCATAGCCTGCTTTGTAAATATCGGCTATTATGATTATTGTCTTCTGTGGTCTCTTAAAGTGCAGATCAATTAAGAACTATGCAGTGGATAACTGCTATATGGTCAGTCCCGTGCTAAATTCTGTGAGGAGTAGGAAGAAGTATAAATCGCCTCTGGAAATAAGCTGCTAGACTTTAGAGTTGGCAGAGACATTAGAGCTCAAGCAGTCCCCTCTTCCCACATTTTATAGCCTGGAAGTATACAAGTTTAGAGAGAGGACTAGAGGACCAGAGGAGGCTTATCCAAGATCAGGAGGCTAGTAATAATAGCCAGGCTCAAGCTTTCAATGCAGCCCATGTGCACATAGCATTTATGCATGAAAACAATTATAAAACAATTTCATTTTACTCTACAGTTGCTTTTAGGATAGGTGCCACAATATTTCAGAGAAACGGAGGACTCTCCCTTAGTCAGAGTAGTCAGGACAGGCTTCAAAGAGATTTAGACAAGAAAGGAAGGCATTCCAGCCTAGGGTGGGGAGGACCAGGGAACAAAATATCAGAATAAGCAGACTCAGGATTTGGACACAGATTCACAGTCCGGGAGCCAAAGAGAAGTCCAGGAGACCTCCTTGTGTTCTGAGGCCTTCCTGGCCCCTACTCCCACCCCTCCTGACCAACCCTAGCCTCCCTTCCCTGGGGACCTGGCACTGCTGTGGGATGGTCCACATTATTAAAGAAAATACCCCACAGGAAACCAAACCAAACATCTTTACTCGAGGCTAATTCAGGGAACCTTTGGCTCCATCTCCAAACCAATTGAAAAGAGCTCAAAACAGATTAAAATATGAGATGAATTTTCAAGCCAAGGAATGAGAGAAAATGAACACTCTGAGAGGGGCTCCAGAATGATTATTCTATTATTTAGTTCAAGTTAAGGCATAAGGGAAATGTCAGCTACTTCTCTGAGACAGTGGGAGGTTACGGATAGTTAGGCTCTTGTGGGGATTTAGGAGGGACAGCAGCTAGCTCTTGATTGAACACACACACACACACACACACACACACACACACACACACACACACACACACAGATAACCCCCCCAGTCTCCATTGCTTAAAAGAAGAGAAAGTACCTTACATACATGCCCCTTTCCCCTCAAATGCACATAAACAATTTTGAAAGGACCCTACCTAGCTGTGCCTTTGGTGAGGGTAGGAGGTGAAAAGAAATGAAAGCAATATTCTATGGATAAGATTTATTACCAACCACTCTCTTTCTTTCTGCCATTCAAGTAAGTGAAGAAAATTTAAAATTCACTAAAACCAGATTTTGAAAGGACACGTCTTGCATCTTGTCTCACCTTCTTTCCTAACTCCTTCAATCCACAGTGATCTCTCCTTTCTCTGGTCTACACTCTGAGGAGTCTCACAATCCCCTAGCTAATTACTTGCATCAATATGTCAAGAATCTGTAAGAATAACTTTTAAAATCAGAAGATTGAAATTCATATACAGCTTTGAGAGTAGCAGAAGCTCAGAGAGTTTGAGTGAACTAGTTATGATCACAAAGCTTGTTAGGATCTGAAACAATTTAAACTCAACAATCTTTGTAGTTCACCTGCAGGTTTGTTGTTCAGTTGTATTCAGTTATGTCTGACTCTATGTAACCCCCTCCCCTTAGGGTTTTCTTGACAAAGATATTGGAATATTTTTTCATTTCCTTCTCCAGCTCATTTTACAGATGAGGAAACTGAGGCAGTTGGAGTTAAGTGACTTAGGGTCACCCTGCGAGGGATTGTCTCTGGCTTTGAACGCAGGAAGATGGGGTTTCCTGACTTCAGGCTCAGCACTCCATCCGCTGGACCACCTTATATACAAGAATTGTTCCTTCCTTGTTTTAAGCAAACCTTGCTCATTTAATGAATGTGAATTCCTTGCAGGCAGAAGCAGTCTGCTATGCCTTTCCTGCCCAGAATGTGATCAGTGAAGATCTTTGATCCAAGTGCATTACCTTCTCCTGTCCTAGCTTCCAGACTTTTCTGTACTTCCCTCTCTACTACCAAGCCTGCCTGCCTAACTTCTCCCCATGCTTTCCCTTTCTCCACCCTGCTCCCAAGCATCCAGTGCTTCTCACTACTATGACATCCAATTCCCACCCAACGACAATGTACTAACCTGAGTCACCTGTTGGCCCTGATGTGCTCTCAGAGGGAGCTCTCCTCTTTGTCACCATTGGTGACCCCCCCCCAGAATACTGTGAATGCCAGGTTGGTGGAGGCGCTGGGGGCGAGTTATGCACTAGGAATTGTGGAAGACAACACAGGAAGTGTAAGTCCTTGGGGAACCTCAAGCAAGGATTGCTCCAAGCTAATTAGAGAGACGGGAATATGAGAAGTTGCAGCAAAGATAGTGATCACTGTACAAGTAGGGGTGCAGTGACATAGGAAATCTGAACCAGGACTCAAAAGACATGAAACCTATTCCCAGCAATGGCCCTCACAAGCTACGAGAGGAAAGAGTGTGGATATGGTGGAACAAACAGTAGGTTTGGAAACGAGAGTCCTGGGTTCTATTCCCTTCTCTGCTCCTATCACCCATGTGATCTTGGTCATTTTATCTCTTTAGCTACAGAAGGGAGAGGCTGGACTGATGGTTTCTGTGGTCGTTTCCATTGCTATGTCCTTTGATATGGAGTGAAACACTTCATGACCCCAGTTTTTCTCTCTGCAAAATGGGGTGGCTAGGTTGGGCTAGACCAGAGACATAAGTAGTTCAGGGAAAACTGAGTCAAAATCTGGTGGCAAAATGGGGGAGCTACACCTCTCTCCAGCACTCTGTCAGGGGACACAATATAGATAAGTTGATTAAAAAAAAAAGATAAGTTGCTCAAGAGGCAGGGAAGGGTGACACTCAGCCCACTTCAGATATTCCTGAATCTCTCTTCAGAGCTCTCCACTGGCCTGTATGACTGTTGCATGGTGTCCCTGGGCTACCACCAGTGCTCCCAAGACACCCCCAGGATACCCTTTTCCCAGGGTCCCCCTTCCCCTTCAATCAGGAACAATGATAAGGCTCTCTAAGACAGGGCTTCTTCTTTTTTTAATTATTATAGCTTTTCATTTACCAGATATATGTATGGGTAATTTTACAACATTGACAATTGCCAAACCTTTTGTTCCAACTTTTCCCCTCCTTCCCCCCACCCCCACCCCCGATGGCAAGTTGACCAATACACGTTATATATGTTAAAGTATAAATTAAATACAATATATGTATACATGTAAGACGGGGCTTCTTAAACTTTGTCCATTCATGACCCCTTTCACCTGAGAAATTCACCTAAGAAATTGTTTTCATGACCCTGCCTATGTAGGTAATAAAAATAGGAATACAATCAAACATGTATTGATAAATAAATCAGTTTTTCAATCCCCACATTAAATTACAAGACCCCACAGGCAGCAACAACCCACAGTTTAAGAAGCTTCATTCAAAGGGATATGCCATCCAACAACCGCTTCTCTCCTCCCCGCTAGTAATACCAGTAATACACAGAGATGTAGAGGGAAATAAAACAGGGAAGACAGGTTGGAGACCGATTGCCGGGGGCTCCAAGACCCCAGGGCAAGGAGAATATGGGATTGCAGAGAGAATAGGCTGGAGCTAAGAATGCTCATGAGGAGGATGTGCCCCAAAAGTCTTACTGCAGTTGAAAGCTTTAGCAGGTACTTACTGCTGTTCAGTCACATCTGTCTCTTTGTGACTCCATTTGGGGTTTTCTTCATAAAGACACGGGAGTGATTTTGCCATTTCTTTCTCCAGGTAATTTTATAGATGAGGCAGGTGACGTGCCCAGGGTCACACAGCTAGTAAGTATCTGAGGTCACATTTGAACTCAAGTCTTCTCCACCCTAGATCCAATGTTATCTTAGTTACTGTCCTTTTTTCTGGAAGAGGACCATGACATCAGGATGTTGATGACATGCAAGTGAATGGGATTTCAGTGAGGGAGGGCTGTGTAAGTCACTTTCCCCTACAGAACCATCTGGTCCCAGTGGCGAAATATAAATCAGGACAACTGGAGATGACCCTGGATGCAGTGGGAGACCTTGGCCTTTTTGAGCTAAGCTCTTCAACATGTCTCAGTTTGACTGAGGTAACATAGATCCAGCAAACCAGGTAGCAATGGAGACAGAGAATCTCCTTTTACCTAATCCAAAAAAATCTAGATAAATAAATAAAGGATTCTGGGAGGGGAAGACCCTAGAGTTTCCGAATAAGCAGAAATGATTGTTATTTACATTCAATCTGGATCAATTAGGACCCAAACAATGACCAAAGGGGGCTTGGCCATTCAATGAAAATCAGAGTGGTTTTAGTTTAAGGGATGGCCCCTAAGAAAGAAATCTAGATAATAAACCCCAAGATATCTTGGGAGGGTTCAAGGGTGCAAAAGAGGGGGGAAATGCTTTATTTGGTAGATTAATACTTATTAACTGGCTCAGGCTTACAAAGGCACTTGATACCATAACAGATAGTTGGGGAGGTCAAGGAATCTGCTCAAAAGTCTATATGGAAGTAACTTATTCCAGGGAGTTAAAAACTCCCTGTGGGATCTCCACGGACAGGGAGGGAGATGCTCAGATCCCTCCTTGGAGCAGACTTGAAGGCTACTCTTCCCTTGGAATTCCTTTCACTGGTTCTGCCAAGATTTATTTTTCCCCGTGTGCATCTCCCCAACTAGGCGGTTCAATGCCAAGAAGACGTGGACAATGCTTTCCAGAGCTACACTTCTATAAAACAAAGATGACTTGTTCCAGAAACACACTTCACTGTCAGAATCTTTGTAGCCTGAGGTAGAAATAACCCTGGAGCCTGAGGGATGAGTTTCCAAGGTAGAGATGGGAAGGCACTGTGGACAGTGGAAAGAGAGGCCTTCTCTTGCAATCAAGGGAGCTGGGTTAGTCTGCCAAGATATAGGAATACTGGCAAGTCAACGTTTCTGACAGTTTCCTGAACTACAAAAGTAAGAATAAACAGGCTGTGTCAACCTCCAGAGTTTACTGAGAAAGGTAGATCTGCACTTAAGGAAATCACTTTGTCAGCTGTATGGAAGATAGATTGGAGTGAAGAGAGACTTGAATTAGCAGATGCCATATTTGTACACATATGTCTCCTGTCCCTATCTAAGGATATGCTCTGTGAGTACATCTGAACTCTGGATCTTCCCCAGCCCCAAGCACAGCACTGGTCAGAGCTTAATGACTGGTATCTTCTCAGGAAATCATCAGAAATTACTTCCTTGCAAAGATAGCATAAAGTGAACAGGTGATGGAGAGAAGATGGAATTCTGTCTTTGGTCCAGGAAGGAAAGGGTCTCTTGTGGGCTGTTACTTACATCTGACATGGAATCTTAGTTTTGGAGCTTGAAGAGACCTTAGAGATCATTTAATACAGTGGTTCTCAACCTTTTTCAGAGCCAGAACTGTTCACTTTAAACAAAACTTTGGCTGACCTCTTGCAGCAACATTTTTAAAAAATGATTTTTTAATGTCTGCTACTCACCATACCAAATAACATAAGATTTTTCAAATTTTTTCAGATGAATTTTATTCTTAATCTAACAATATAATAAGCAATTTACTTAGAGGGAAGAATATTAATGCTTACTAGGAGAAAGAATTTTAATTTGGGAATGAAAACTGCACACCAAATTCATTCCCTTCTTTCTTTTTTTTAAAAATAAATAATAATTTCTCATAGTACAATAATATTCCATCACAATCATTTACCACAACTTGTTCAGCCATTCACAATTGATGGGCACCCCTCAATTTCCCAATCTTTGCCACAAAAAAACTGTTAAAAGCTTTTATACATATAGGGTCCTTTTCCTTTTTGTTTTTATATCTTTTTGAGATATAAACTTAGTAATGCTAGTACTGGGTTTTCTTTTTTGGAGGGTTTTGTATAGGTAATTAGGGTTAAGTGACTTTCTCAAAGCCACACAGCTAGTAATGGTCTGAGGCTAGATTTGAATTGTATCCATTGCTTCCCTGAGCTGCCCCTATTGCTGGGTTTTCAGTAGATATGCATGATTTTATGGTCCTTTGGGCAGAGTTCCTAATTTTTCTCCAGAATAATTGGATTAGGTCACAATTCCACCAAAAGTGCATTAGTGTCCCAATTTTCCCACATCCCTTCCAACATTTATCATTTTTTTCTGTAATGTTGGCCAATCTGATAAGTATGAGGTGGTACCCCAGAGTTGTTTTAATTTGCATTTCTCTAATCAATAGTGATTTAGGGCATTTTTTTCATATGACTATAGAGGGCTTTTATTTCTTTATTTGAAAACTACCTCTTCATCTCCTTTGATCATATCTCAATTGGGGCCATTCCCTTCTTTCTCCTGATATTAAGATAACATACCAAGTCCTTATCATGTTCTCTGGGATATTGCAATTGTTTCCCTACAAATTGGTCTTCTTGACTCTCTCTGGGGCCTCCATTCCTAAAGCACAGATCTGATGACATCATTCCCCTATTTAAGAAGTTTCAGTGGCTCCCCATTGCCTTTAAGTAAAAATACAAAGTACAAATACAAATCTTCTGTTTGGCATTTAAGGCTTTCTCCACACTTGCGCCTAGGCAGTTTACTCCCAGCTACATTACTTTTCTGGAAATGCCTTATATTCCAATCAAACTTGCTGATCTGATGTTCTTCATCCATCTTCTTCCTCAATAGCTATGCAAAGGTTCTTCCCCATGCCTGGAATGCTCTCACCTCTGACCACAGAATCTCTGCCTCCCTTAAAGACTCCTCCAAAAGCCTTATTTATTCCTCCAATTGTAAATACTTTTCTCCATCAATACTCCAAACCCCCCAAAGCACTGTGCATTTCATATATATTTACTCATACAAGTATGCATTTACTGTGCACTTACTGTATGTCCATGGTAAAATATAAACTCATTGGGGATAGGAACTGTCTCACTTTTGAATTTGTATCACCAGGGCTTTGAAAAGAGCTGGAACTGAGCAGGAGCTTAATAATAAATACATATTGGGGGCAGCTAGGTGGCGCAGCGGATAGAGCACCAGCCCTGAAGTCAGGAGGACCCGAGTTCAAATCTGGTCTCAGACACTTAATACTTCTTAGCTGTGTGACCCTGAGAAAGTCATTTAATCTCAATTGCCTCAGCAAAAAAATAAAATAAATATAAATAAACATATGTTGGTTGATTGTCATCTCACTATACCAGTTACAAAAATATTAATCCTAAAGTTGGCTTGTCTATCATCAAGAATGCTCCTACTAAAGACCGGCCATGATTTCAGATGCCTCATGATGAAACAGATTATCCATGTCTTGACAGAGAAGTGATGGATTCAAAGTATAGATTGAAGTATTTTTTAGTCATAGTCAAGCAAAATTTTATTTTGCTTGACTATATATGTTACCAACAGTGTTTTGTTGTTTTGTTCTTTGCTTTCTTAGTGTTGGGGAGGGCAGATTTTCTTTTGAAAAAATATAATTTTTATGTTTATAAGAATTGCACCTGTTTAACCTATATTGGATTACTTGTCTGTGGGAGGAGAGGGAGGAAGAAAAATTCAGAACACAAGGTTTTGCAAGGGTGAATGCTGAAAACCATTTCTGCATGTATTTAGAAAAATAAAAAAATATTATTATAATAAAGAAAAATATAATTTTAATATTTTAAAGAGTTTAGTTGTGAATGGATATGTGATTTAGAGAGGGATGGTCTCTGCAGTCTCCTTCAACTTTAAGCATCTATGATTGTTCATCTCATAAGAAACTACAGAGAAATTTTCATTTTCTCCTTTATTCATCTTTTTTATTTGTCTTTATAGGACTATGCCTACAGATAATAAAATCTGCCTATTAATTTTACTTAATAAATGCTTTCATGATTTAATATTTGGCAACATGAAACCTACCATGCATCACAATCAATAAGAAATTGTAGATACATTATCACCATGTCTGTGTTTCTTTAAAATCTGGAATTCCAGGGCAATTAGGTGGGGTAGTGGATAGAGCCCAGCCCTGAAGTCAGGAGGACCGGAGTTCAAATCTGGCCTCAGACACTTAACACTTCCTAGCTGTGTGACCCTGGGCAAGTTACTTAACCCCAATTGCCTTAGCTAAAAAATAAATAAATAAAATCTAGAATACCAGACAATTTATATGCATGGATATTTGTTTCAATCAAGTGATTTTTTATTGTATTTTTTTGTCTTGCCAGACTTTCCAATTTTACTGAGTTGTTTACTATAATCTACTGGTTATCTACTAGTTCTGGTTGTTCCACTAACTTCTTGTACAGTTTTGAACAAATTAGCATCCATCTCTGAAAAATGAGGGTTATCAGGTTAAGATGACATAGCACCTACTCCCATGCCAGGGACTGGATGCAAAGTGCTTTTACAAATATTATCTCATTTGATCCTCACAACAACCCTATGCCATAGCTGCTGCTATTATCCCTATTTTGTATTTGAGGAAACTGAGGCAAACAGGTAAATGACTTGCCCAAGGTCATGCAAGTGGCAAGTACCTGAGTTTGGTTTCAAACTTAAGCCTTATTGATTACAGCCCAGAGATACATCCACTGGGCCACTTAGTTGCCTGCTATGGCCATTTAGTCTACTCTTTCATATTACAGATGAATACACTGAGGTTAAATAATTTGTCTAAAGGTCAGACAGGTAGCTATGGGCAGAGACAGGCCCTCTGACTCCAGAGCCAGTCTATCGGATGGAAAGAAGCAACAAGGCTTCTTTCCAGTTCTGGTATTCTATAAACTTAAAAAAAATGGCAAGTCAGATTTTCTTTTGGTACTCTATTCACTTCTCCTTCAGGGCTTTTGTCCATTCCTAAAACTCCACTCCTCTCCTCTCCCCAGGCAGCTCACTTCTGCCCCACTGCCCTAGTAACTGGTGATTTATTAAAGGAATCCCTGAGAAGATTTGAGTTGATAAGGGCTTAAGATTTCTTTCCCTCCCAAGGGCCCTGTGTTTGAAAGTTGTCAAACATGGGAAAACCCTTAAGCTCTGAAACAGTAAACGTCTGACTGTGGATTTTCAGGGGTCTGGATAGAGCAATGGGGAAGATATTTAATTGTAGGGCAAGAGAGAACGGGACGCTGCTTTCGTGGCACATCTGAAATCCTACCACGTAAGCAGCTGAATTCCCCCAGGACAACCCTGGGTGGATGGCAGAGTGCTAGAAGGAGAGAGGGTTAATATTTGTGGCATTTCCTGCTCCAAACTCCCTTCATCTCCTAGTTCTTTGGTTTCTTTTATCTGGTATTTCTGGGCAGTACAATGGGCAAGGGAGACTGGAAAGTTACTGAACAGCTATGCCAGCCCTTGCCAAAAATGCAGCAGCGGAAACTGGCAGGAGACTATAACCTCTCTTTAATTTCCTTTTCTATTTTGTGTGTATGTTTTTCCCCTCCTCCCCCCTCCTCCCCCATCCTCCCACCATTTTCTCCTCTTCATTTTTCTTCCTGGCCTGTGGGCTGTGATTCTGAAGGAGGCTCGCCTTCCCTCCAGGATGGAGAGATGCACGAGGGGCTTTCCTTTGACAGATGTCCTGGCTCCATGCTGGAATGTCTGCGACTGCCTCTTAACTCCAAGGAGTCCTGGAAGTGTATACTCTGCCAGGAAACTTGCTCCCTAAGTGTTGCTGAAAAATACTAAGAGGGAAGTGCCTGGCACATAGTAGGCACTTAATAAATTTTTTATTGAATTGACCAAAAATTTGGTTAGAGTCTTTTAACTACTAACCTCTTTCTATAGGAATTGACCAAAAAAGGGTCAGAGTCCTTTAACTATTACTCTCCTTCTATAGATCCACCTATATGAACTGGTCTCACAGGTACCTTTTTCAGTCTGTTTCTACAGGTATAAAATTTAGAAATTGCACTAAAGAATCTTTCAGGTCCACTACAGCTCTAAATTCTATAATTTCCAGAGGGACTAAGGCTGGTCCCTAGGAAAATTGTCAAATCAACAGTCTGTCTTCAGTTGCCTCCTGTGAACCCTTTCAGCTCCTTATCCTGCATTAGCTACTCTGTCCTCCATCTCTCATGGCTTATAACCTTCTGGCTCAAAAGTCCAGGGTCCCATTCTGTACCCTGGAAGTTCAGGACTGGTCAGGGCTCTGATAACAAGCATATTTCTATACCTTCCCTTCCTCCCCCACTGCAGACAGCATTAACTCACCATGTTACATGATACTCTCATTGGAAGATTACTTTTACGATAAATGGACTGAGAATCAGGAAACTTCAATTATCATCCTTGTTCTGACAATAAATAAGTGCACGATCTTGGTCTGAGCCACTATATTTCTCAGAATATTGGGTGGTGCAGTGGGAAAAGAACTAAATTCAAATCTGACCTCAGAGGACACTAGCTCTGTGACCCTGGGCATGTCACTTAACTCTGCCTCAGTTTTCTCATCTGTAAAAATAATTTTGAGAAGAAAATAGGAAACCACTTTGGTGTCTTTTCCAAGAAAATTCCAAATGGGGTCAAGAAGAGTCAGATACAATTGAACAGCAACACAAAATTAATGTTTATTTATGAACCATCTACTGAGGGCTAGGTATACTAAAAACTTTAGAGAAGATATATAGTCTGTTCCCATGGAATTTATAATTTAGTAAAGAGCTAAAATCTCTAAGCTCTAATCTCAGTTCTAAAATTCTTTTCATGTTTTATATATATATATATAAACAAATTCATACTAAAGTGTTGGTGACTTAACAACAGCTCAATATATCATCCTTCCCAGGGAAATTTTTATTCTTATATAGAACAATATTTTATATCAAAGAAAAGAATTTCTAATGTTGAGAGTTTGGTCATGCTAACTATACATGGCAAGAGAAATATATGGGGATGGAAGGACCTTCTTATAGTTACTTAAACTACTCTCATGTGGGTGGATAGGTTATTTGTCTATAGCTACAACTGAGCTTGTAAATGGTCCCATTGCTCAGTTTGAATAGAAAATGGAAGAATTCAAAAACTGTAGAGGAAAATCACTTTTGTGCTTCATAGTGATCTGTCCAATAAAAGTGCTCTGGATCTGGTCAGTCCCTCTTGTCTTTGTATTATCTGCTTTGAGTTTAGCCAAAGGAAAGAAAACTGCCCAGTGTTACCAGTTATAGGCTAATGACAATTACTTCCTTATGGTATTTTATAGAATAAGTGGACCCAACCTTCCCCTCCCCCACTTTCTTTTTCTTTGAATTGTGAAGAAAAGAGAAATCATTATGTAGATATCTTTTCTCCTCCCTTACAATAGTCTGCTATCCTTTCCCATCTCTCCCTCTCCTCCCTTCTCTCCCCCTCTCTCTAATTTCCTTTTCTATTTTGTATGTGTGTTTTCCCCCTTCCTGCCTATCCTCCCACTATTTTCTCCATTTATCTCTGTCTCTTTTTCTCTCAACTCTCTCCCTCACCACCTATGTCTCTCTCATCTGTTCATCTATTTCATATGTTCATCTGTCCATCTATCTGTCTGCCTGTCTCTCTCTCATCTGTCTATCTGTTCCTCTCTCTCCCTTCTCTGCCTCTCTCCCCATCTCCCTGTCTCTCCCTGTGTATGTGCCTGTGTGTGTGTGTCTGTTGTCTCTCTCTATGTGTCTCTGTCTCTCTGTCTCTCTCTAAATACATACACACATATATGTATATATATAGACTCAGATACTTGCTAGCCATGTGACTCTGGAAAAGCCAATCCTGTTGGCTTCAGTTTGTAAAATAGCTAAAATGGCAAACCACTGCAGTATTTTTGCCAAGAAAACCCCAAATGGTGTCACAAGAGTCAGATGCGACTGAAATGACTGAATAACAACAAGAATATTGTCAATTAAGGTCTTCAGGGAAGAAAATTAGGCCTAAGAAAAAGGGATGTCAAAGAGAAATGTCATTTTTTTCTAGAAAAAAATCTAGGAGCCATTGGTGAGAGCTAGAGAGAAGTCGATTTAGACCAAAATCAATTTAAGGAAAATTTCCTGGTGATTAGAACTGTTCAAAAAGTGAAATGGGCTCTTTTGAAAGATAACAAGTTCCCCCATCACTGGAAGTTTTAAAACAAAGGCTTAAAAAAGAATTTTGTGAAGGGAGCATGTGTGAGAGGAAGTTCCAGCTTGGCTATGTGCTGGGCAGCTTCCGGGCTCTCCTCTGACTTGAGATTCAGACTTGATCATTCTTTGACAGGTCACCTTGCTGAGCAGGCAACGTGATAGGGGGAGGACTGGATTTTGAGGACCTCAGACTGAGTCCTAGACAAAACACTCTCCATTTGATCTCAGGAGCCTCAAATTTTTGTCTGTAAGGTAGGGTTGGACAGGGGAATTAGGAATGTAGTTTATAGCACGTAATTGAAGCAATCGATAAAGGTATTCATATAGTCACTGCCCACCAAAATGGTGGACAACTAAACGGTGCAGTGGGTAGAACATGACCTGGAATTAGGAAGACCCAAGTTAGGTGACCCAGGTCATTAATCACCCTGTGCCTCAGTTTCCTTTTCTGTAAGATGAAAGGGTTGGATTGTGGCCTCTGAGGTCTCTTCCAGCTCCATCTGTAATCCTATAATCCAAAAAGAGCCGAGATCGAGTCCTGCCTCTGACACATGCTGGACAAGTCTCCTACCTGCTGCCTGCCTCAGTTTCCCCACCAGCAAAATAGTGATAATAACAATAACAAACACTGCCCCACAGAATTGTTGTAAAGACCAAATGAACTAACAAATGTAAAGCATGTTGCAAAGCTTAAAGGGCTATATGAAGGCCAGCTGTTATTATTATAACGAGTGTTCATGTACAAAGGGAGTGAGCGTATTACCCTGCTGAGCTTTGTAACTGCCAGAAACCCTTCTCTCCCTCCCCCCCCCCCCCCGCCCTGAAGAAACCCTCATGTTTATGCTGTACAGCCGGTAGGCCAGGGACATCCCAGAAGGCGTAAACTCCAGTCCTGTCCTCGAAGCCCTTGCAGTCCGGTTGCAGGAAAGGGAGCGAGGAGCAAAGCCGGGTGCCTGGATACAAGTGACCCTGACGTAAGCACATTAACCACATCCAGCTGCGCAGGGACATACAGGAAGCCCTGGATCTTCACTGATTTGTGGTTTCAAATATTCAAAGAACCTTGTTCCAACCCACACAGTCAGTGCTGCTGGGGACACACAGAACAGTTCCTGTTGCTCAGCTCCCCTCAGAAAAGCTGCCCCTGCCTCTCAGGTCTTCCAGTCACTGCGAGCAAAAGCCTTCCTCCTCCCTGCCCTTACACAGTCACCTTCCAAACACGGAGTCCCCTCTTTGCAGAGGATCCATTCTGGTCAGCCGTTTTGGCCCACCTTCTTCCTGGGGTTCTAATTTGAATGGCAAAATTAACAAAACGTTAGTGACTAAAAGTCCCACCCACTGGAACTCAACCCATTCTCAACTCAATTCAGATCCCCACAGAATTCCCAATTCACCCTGAAAATGTAGCTGTCTCCTGCACCCAACCAGGAGGATTCCTAAGGCAAAAAGATATTGCACAACAGAGCTGGGCCACCTCCCTCACAGGGCTTAGACAAGTTATTTCCACCAACCTTCTGGAAAGCAAGAACATTAATGCACAGTCAGTGGAACTGTGAATCAGTCCAGCCGTTCTGCAAAGCAAAAAAATCACCAAACTGCACATACCCTTTGACTTAGCAATACCACAAAGCCTATTCCCTAAAGAAATCAGAGAGGAAAAGGGTCTTTGAATTTATTTTTTATTATATATCATTTATATATTATAATATGTACATTTATATATATTTGGATGCCAAAGACCTAACTGAACACTAAGAAGGCTCCCATCAGCTGGGGAATAAATGGATAAATTATGGCATGTGAATGTAATACTATTGTACCATATCAAATAATGTAAAGAGAGGGTTTTAGTGAAACATGAGAAGACCTGAATGAACTGATATAGCATAAAGTGAACAGAATCTAGAGAACTATTCATACAATAACAAGGTAAAAAATCAACAACTTTAAAAGTTCAGTGACCAATCACAATCCCATGACATGTTACCTCTCTCTTGACAGAGAGGTGAAGGACTCAGATTGCAAAATGAGACTTATTTTCAGACATGGCCAATGAAGGAATTGGTTTTGTTTGATTATGAATAGTTATTACAAGAATTTTGTTTTCTTTTCTTCTCTTCCAATTAGGAAGGGTAAGTGGGAAAAAGAGAAACTATTTTTGGTAAATTAAAAAAAATAATTTAAAAAACAATTACTCACTGCATTTCTGCCTTGCCTCTTTAACCATGTATCTTCCTCTTCCTCCAGGTATCCATCTTCAATTTTCACCTTCAGCTTGCTCAGTCTACTTTTTCTACTCAGTCATTTTGCCTGCTTTTTGAGGAAGTCACAAACCCTGATTTATTTTCACCCCTCCCCTAGTTCAATTCTCCTCATTTCAACTTCCAATTCACCAGAACTTGTTTTGCCTTGTTCTAATTAGTCATCTTCAACCTCTGAATCTTTGACTTATTCCTCTATCTCATTCAGTTTTATCACCATCATCTCAGAGCCTGACTTTGCCTGACATCACTCTTTATTTGACACAAGCCCAGTCAGCCCTAATCAGTTTATGCCAGTCTCCAGAAACACAAGTGCCATCATAGAATCCTTCCATGTATGGAGGCATATTTGGTTTAGAATTAACAGTGAGCAAGGAGGCCTTTTCTGGGATTTTTCTTTGGAGTTATGACATCTGCCATAGTCAGAAAAGAGATTCTGGTCATACCATGTGTGTATACAGCAGTACAGTGTTCCATGGTCCTTTTCCAATCAGAAGGGATTAATTTTATTCTGCTCTCTCTCACCAGATATATGTTTGTTGATTAATTGACTGCATCTGTGTATGATTAGTTTTATTAAGCTCTGTAAGGGCAACACAAATGCAGTAAAACAATACAGTGGAGAGAACACTAAAATGGTCATAGATTTGAAGCTGTATAAAACCTTAGAGGCCATATAATCTAATTCCCTCAAAGAAATTGGGGATTTGGCCCAAAATTCAACAAATAATAAGTGGTAGAGCTAAGAGGCAAATCCACCTCCTCTAATTCCAATTATCCTCACCATCACCCCAAGTTCCCACCCCTCTAAATTCAGTTCTGCCCCTAACAAGCTTTGTTATCATGGGTAAGTCATTTTGTGTCTCTGGATCTCAGTTTCTTCAAATCTAAAAATAGGGGAGTGGATTAAATGATTCTTAAGGTCCTTACTATCTCTAAAAGTTCATGTTTCTATTTCTTTCCCTCTAGATACTATTCCTGCCATTTATGTAGTTGCCACTAAGTAGATACTAGATGGTTTAAGATCTCAGTCCCAATAGCAAGGCTTCACACGGACATGATTAACAGAGGCTGAGATTATTGCATGATACCAGTAAATGATTATTTTTCTATTAGAAAATAAATATCTTTGTTAAATTAACAGCACAGAATGATTAATTCATTGCCATATTTTCAAAAGTTTATATAATTAGAGCAAGATTTAAATGTATAATTATGTAGGCACCTTCTCAATAAACTCCAACTGTTATCAATCACCACCAGGTTGGCGAGGTACAGGAGACCACATTATACAAGAATTGGTAGAAGAAAATGAGAATATTTATCCTAGAGAGGGAAAGAATTATGTAGAGGGAACACAGTTGTGTCCAAATAATTGCAGGGTTGAAATGTGGAAAAGGATTCAGAATTGTCTGTCTGACCCCAAACAGCAGCACTGTGATGGATATAAATTACTGGGAAATATGTTGATGTAACATAAGAATATTTTCCCCAAAAGTAAATCTCTTCAAAATGAAATTAGGCTGTCTCTTGGAAGGAGGGAGTTCCCCTCACTGCAAGACTTTAAAGGGATGATGTTAAGAGACAATCACTTGGTAGAGATATTATTGAAACAATTTAAATTTTGAGTCCGTATTGGATTAGATGATGACTGGTATTCCCTGATCCTATGATTCTATTAAGTCAATATTTGGAATCACTAGGAACCAGCATGAGTTCACTGAGAATAGATTATGCTAAACTATTTTCCCTTTTTTTGACAATTACCAAATTATAATATTTAATGCCTAAAATTTTAGTAAAGCATTTGACAAAATCTTTTCCCATATCCTTGTACATACAATAGAGGAGTTGGATGAGAGTTGGACTAGAGTTATGTGGGTTCCTACTTGGTTGAACAACTGGATCTGAAAGCAATCACAAAAATCACATTGGAGGTATAATTTACCTTGATTTTAGCAAAGCAATTGAAAAAAAATCTCTCATGCTATTCTTTTAGCAAAGATTGAAAGATGTGGACCAAATAATGGAGGTAATTTATATATTCCAGCTATATCTTAGATGTGGCACATTTATTAATTTCGTGTATGACATCAAATTGGGAGGGAAATATCATATCTAGGAGAGTCTCAAGTGTCAAAAACAATTCACCATATTAGGATTGTGGACTAACTCTAAACAAATGAAATTAAATATCAATAAATATAAATTCTTGCACAAAAACTGAAGGAGATGAGAGACAATAGTTCATGTAGGAAAAAATGCCTGGAAATTTTAGTAGATCATAAATCCAATACATTGTAAGAGAACAGCAAAATATTAAGAGGTTATTAACCTAATTTACTAGAAGGATAGTGTCTCAACGAAGGAAATAGTAATTGTTTGGTGTCTTGAGGGGTTGAAAGCATACCTGAAATACTGTACAGTTATATCTTTTAAGAGAAACTTAAAGAGTATCTGTGACTTCTGTCTTTAAATATATGAAGGTCTGTCATGTAGAAAAGGTATTAGACTTATGCTGTGTAGCCACAGAGTGCAGAACTAAGACCAAAGGATGAAAATTATAGGACAGCAGCAATTTTTTCCCCTTAAATTGGTAAGAAACCATTTCCTACCCACTGAAGCTGTTCAATAATGGAATGAGCTACCTAGTTCTGAGTTATTCATCACAGGAGAAATTCAAGAAGAGACTAAATGATCACTTACAGATGTTGTGAAGTATATGACAGAAGATTTAGACAAGAAGAAGAGTTCAAGAAATAGATGGCATGATAGAGTAGTGATGAAGAACTTCAATTATACAGACATATTTTGGAGCTCTCGTTGCTGAAAGCAGAACATCTAATAATTTCTCAACTCTCTTAATGATAATTTCAACCTGTCAAAGATAGAATAGCCAATAAGAGTAAAACCTATAGTGCATCTTATTCTCACTAAAAAAAGGAACTGGTTACTAGGGAAGAAATGATGAGAACTTTGAGGGGAAATTACTTCTATCTTTGGGATTTATGATTTAAAAAAAAAATAAAAAGGAATGTTGGACATAGATGGACATAGTGGGGCACTGAAGATTTTAAAGAGAGCAGGTTTTAAGAGAGTCAAAAAAAGTTGGTAGAATCCCACAGACTAAAATTCTATAGGAAGAATTAGCAAAAGAAAAATAGGATGCTCTCAAGGATGACATTCCCTAAGGACACATAAAAAATTATTTCAATGGGAAAGAAAAAGGAGAATTGCCAAAATAGACCAAGGAAAAGACCAGTGTATAGGATAGAGTCAAAAGGCATGTGAAAGAATAAGTCCAAAAGTATCGCATGGTCCTATAAGAGGAAGGTCAATCACACTAAAGTTTGTAATAAGTAGAGGTTGTAGAAAGCCAAGAACAACAAAAAAGAATTGGGTTTTTAAATCTATATTGAGGGAAAGAGAAAGATCAAGAAAGTCATAGGTCTGCTCCCCAGGGTGGATAGAGCAGGTGAGAGAACAAGTCATTGCTGCTCAAAACTTATTTGGTTTTGGTTTTCCCACTCAAGGAGAATGACCTTTGTAATGGGAAGGAAATAACAAAAATGGTTCGTACATGATTGAAACACAAGTAGGGATATAATAAGAGAGTATCTCATTGTCCTTGGTGATTTCAATCACCAGGCCCAGGTGAGCTACATCTTAAGCACTATAAAATCTAATTGTGGAGCCCCTGTCGGTGATCTTTGAAAGACCATGGGAGGACAGAAAAGGTGCCATAGGATCAGAAAAGGGCAGAGGTCCTAGTTTTCAAAAAAGAAAGAAAATGGAGCTGCAAACCATACGTGAGCTTAATTTCATTCTTGAAAAAAATTCTGTAACAGCGTTAAAAGGGTGGTTTGTGAACATTTCGAAAAGGAAGCAAAGATCACAAAAACTCAATATGGCTTGGTCAAGAATAGGTCATCTTAGGTTCTTATTTCGGCAGGGTTACCAGACAAGTAGATCACAAAAATTATACTGTACGTGTAGTTTACCTGAACTTTAACTAAGCATTTGACAAAAATCCTTTAGTTATTTTCTTAGAAAATAGGAAAGATGAGAAATGGCAGTCAGGTGAACTAAAAACTGAATGGTAAATTCCAAAGAATAGTTTTTAATCAATTTCTACTTGAAACTAGGTCTTTAGTGGAGTGGCCCATAGATCTGTCTTTTAACAATATATCAATTAAAAATCAATTATTTGAACAAGACATGAATGGTCTACTTATCACATGTGCAGAGGACACAAAAAAAAACCTAGAAGGAGGGCAGAGTGAAGATCCAAAAGACCTGGACAGGTTGGACAAGTTAGATCTGGTGGAATGAAATTTAATAAGGTTAAATTTAAAGTCTTACACTCAGTTTCAAAAATTAACTTCATAAGAGTGAGCTGGAGAAAATGTGGTTAGTAATTCATTTAAAAATGATCTGGGCATTTTAATGGCCTGCGAGATGAGTTTAGCAGATTTCCAAATGAGTTATCAATATGACATTAAAATCATGGCACAAAAGGATTTGTTGAAGGAACTAGAGATTTTTAGCTTGTTGGTTTTTTTAACTATTTACAATCATGTCCAATTCTTCATGACCCTATTGGAGGTTTTCTTGGCAAAGATACTAGAGTGATTTGCCATTTTCTTCTCCAGCTCATTTTACAGATGAGGAAACTGAGGCAAATAAGGTTAAATGATTTGCCCAATCACACAGATAGTAGGTTTCTAAGCCTAATTTTTTTTAACTCAAGGAGAGAAGTATTTTTGATTCTGGGCCTGGCACTCAATAACTGTTCACCTAGATGCTCTACGTTTCAAATACAAAAAGGAAAATTTGGGGAAGGTTGGAGACATAACAGCTATCTTCAAATATTTGAAGGCATGTCATGTTAAAGAAGATTTAGAATTGTTTTCCTTGGTCCCCAGAAAAATAGGACAAGGAAAAGGTACCTTTAGGTTTGATTTAACAACAAACAAACAAACAAAAACTTCCTGACAGAGCTATCCAAAAATGGAATGGATTGCTTCTGGGTGGAGGTAAGGCTGGATGACCCCATAAATTCCAGTTTCTTCAGGAAGGCTTTCCCACATGATAATACCTTCCATATTAAGTTTATATTCCATTTACTTTTTAAGTATCTTCTGTGTACCTACTTATATTCATGATACTTTCCCTTTCTAAAGGTAATCTCCTTGATGGCAGGGATTGGGAGGAGATGGAGATAGAAGTATGAAGTTTAGCACCATGCTTGGAACACAGAAAGTTGTTAATAAATTATTGTGGATTATAAAGAGGATTCCTTCTAACACTGAAACTCAATATATTTGTGACCTTTGCTTTTATATTCATGATTCCAGAGGACTGACAATGAAATATGCTATCCATAATGAAGAGGCAATGGATTTATGATACAGAATGAGAGATAGATATAGATAAATGTAATGTATCTTTATATATATATATATGTACATATACATACATATGTATATACATATATTTGAAAACAGCTACTGAGGGAATTGTTTTTGCTTGATTAAGCATATTTGTTACAATAAGTTTGGTTTTCTTCCTTTATTTCTTTTCCTCAAGGGTGGGAGGGAGATAAATATATTTTTGTTAAATTTTTAAGGGATGGGAGGAAAAAAAGGATACTGATTTGAAATGTTACATGCTTTCTGATGAGGTCATTGTAGTATTAGTTTGACTTAATAGTTTTTTTTTTTGTTGTTGTTGTTGTAAGAGCCTTTTCACAGAATGAGAATAATCTGTAAATGTAATGTTTAAAAGAAAACGTGTCAATAAAACTTTTGAAAATGAATATATAAAAAGATGTTATATAGAAAATGTATTAGACTTAATGCTGGGTAACTCAACAGCTTGAAACTAGGATCCATGAATGGAAGTCACGGGTCAGCAGCAATTTTTGCTTATATTGTAAGAAATCATTTCCTAACCATTAGAGCTGTCCCATAGCAGAATGAGCTATCTTGTAAGGCATTGAGTTTCCCATCTCTGGAGGTATTCAAGCAAGATGTTGGGGAGGGCATTCATGCATCAGGTTTGGTTTGGATAGCTCCTATGGTCTTTTCCAATGCTCAGATTCTATAACTTTTTTTCATTCAAATTGAGTGAAAGTCCCATCTATTCAAATCCTATCCATTCCTCAAGATTTAGTTCAATTCCAAGCTCTCAATGAACCCTTGCTTAAATGTGACAACCCGCCATATTCTTTGGTCTGAAGTCCTGTGGTACTTAACAGTCTGTAGCACACATTTTGCCACATAATCACATGCTGCTTTGCATCGTTCCTGTCTTTTGTGTCAATCTTGTCTCCACAACTAGTCTACAAGTTCCCCGAGGACTGAGAGACTATGTCGTATTTCTCTTTTATGCCCTGAGACACTGAACACAATAAATGATCCTCACTAACATATCTGTTGAATGAATAAATGATGCCCTTTGGTAGAGGGTAATGGTAGAGAAAAAGAGCGAGTGAATCAAGAACAGGGGCACGTTTCACCTCTCTCTCCACATATTCCCTGCTCACTAATAGCCAGAATATAAATGTTCTTCCTTCCAAACATGCTCTGGAATTCTCTAAAACCCATAGGAGTGGGTGTATAGTTAAAAAGAACCAGACTCAGAACATCTCCATGCCATCTGGGACTGGGTTTTTTGACTCCCCCTATTTTGTAATACCCATTCCACTCAAAAAGAAGGTGAGGGGATTTGAGAAGTTTTTATATCCTCCCTAATTTAATCCCTGGATCAAAAATAAAAGCATTTTTGGTCAGTCTGCCTTCATGATGATAAAACACAGAAAGAGACACACACACAAACACGCATGCTTATAGGATTGGGGGGCAGGGGGACCTGGAATCCAGAGTAAAAATAAAAAAGGATGGGTAGGAACAGAGAGACCTCAAGGAGATCACAAGCTGCCTTGAGGTTAACATCTCCCAAGTGCCTGAGTCACGAAAGGCTGCCCTTTTTGCTGCTTTGAAACCAAGTTTCCTTGCCTTCTGGAAGCCAGGAAATCTGGACACCAGAAGAGATGCAAGGCTGAATCTACTCAATGCCCACTAAGGTTTTGAAGTTAGCTGGCTAGCCATTAAGTTGCAGAAAAGAATGGAAAGGAGGAAAAACAATGGGACTTGGGAAACAGCTGCCAAATCTCCCCCACCCCTATGCCATGGCCGGGTACTGTTACAGGGCCTTTCTGTCAACGTTCCATTATAGAAATCCTTATTTTAAGATCAATTGCAAAAGTTCTACTTGCACCAAAACCAAAATATATCCTACTAGACTTCAGCTGGCATCAATATTTCTTTTTAATTCATTTTTTTTGAAATGAAAAAGTTTTAATTGTCTTGGTGGCCATTTATTTAAAGTTTTAGGAAGGCAAAGGTTAAAAAAAAAGTGCCTTGTACTTAAGATGCCTTGTACTTTCAAAATGGTCAGGGGGCTTCTCTTTGTGCAGTTTTGTATTTTTTTTCTGTTTGGAGAGAAGGTTCCCCAAATGAAAATTAGGCAGCAGTTGTTCCCAAACAGTGTAGGAGAGGCTTTCTTTGTTAGTTGACTTAGTATAGTATGGCTGACTTGCAGCTTGTTATAGGATATAGCTGCCAGAATGTGCTGCCTAGGGCTCAAGTGGGTAAATGTCGGAAGAGAGGGAGGAAAGGAAAGGGAGGCAGAGAATGAGTATCAATACTATAACACTCTAAATAAGCCCTGATTTTTTAGTATAGGTATATCTTTCATTAGGGTAGATTGGGATCCATCCACACATTTCATCACATTCCTTATTCTTGTTCACGTTCCTTATTCTTTCATAAAATCCTTCATTCAAAATCTCTATTTCTTTCTATATTTCCTGGGTACTAGTGAGTGGAGTGCTCTGGCTCACCTCTTATCCCTTCTTCCTTTCCAATCATAATTTTCTCAGTGATATCCTCATTTTGTACATCACTGGAAATAGGCTGTAACCCATATGTGCCCTTCATAGGTCTCCATTACTCTTGGTGGGGAGGACAGTAAAAAGGGCCTGGGATGATGTCAAATTTTAAAATAGCAATCATATTTTTATATTGCTTTAAGGCTTACAAAACACTTTTTTTCATAACAGCAAATATCTGAGTTTAGACAAAGCAAATATCAATATACTCATTTAACCCCAATATAAAAATTAAGAACTTGTAAGAAAATAACATCTGAGATTGCATAGAACCCAGCGTTTGAGGCTCAAATCTAGTACTCCTCCTACCATACTACACTGCCAAATAATGATAAAATGCATTGGGTTCATTTATTACAACAATTCCTCCTTTTAAAATCATCTGAAATGCAGGGAAGTAGATGGAGGAAACACTTGATGAGCTTCTAAGGAGATTATCCTTCCTTTGGAACTTTGCATTTATCTATGAAAGTTATGGATATGCCCCTTAACAAGTCACTTTAATGGAAAGATTTCCTTAATACCGATTGAACTAGTTGGTTCATCCTATTATTAAATGGTCATGTAAGAAGCTACCCATCCCTTTATCTTGGGCATTTGAAGAAAATGGACAGACATCTTTTGGCCTTTCTTGACTAATTTTTTTTTAGCAGCGTTAAGATCAAATGAGAGCCCTGGAGTGGGGAGTCAATCCAGAAGCTATTATGTCATCCTTGTAAGGCACACATAACCATATGGCAGCCATATAGCAGGAAATCACAAGACCAAGTGCCTCAAAGATGGCAGCCTCTGGATGGGGTAGTGGTAGAGTAACAAGAGTACCTGGACCCAACCCTGGCAAGAAAGTGACAGAAGCATACATGGTCTCAATCACATAGCAGCCAAAAGAAGGGGAATTATTTAGTAAGAGTTCTTCAACCCCAACTTCTAGAGAAATACTGAGAATATCTTCTCAAAGGTTGTCTTTCTAGCAATCCATTTAAGAGTTCTAGAATCCAGGCTTCTGTCAGAAAATGGGAGTTCTGAGATTTTCTGGGGAGTGACTAACAATCGAATATTTTATAAAGAGATCCTGGGAAAGGAAATTCTGGGTAGCATCCACCTCACAAATTATGTCTCTAACAATTTCAAGTAGAACATCCTCAAATTGTTTCCCTCTATTGAGATCATATATGGAGTCCTTGAAGCTGGATGCTTTACAAGGCCTTTCTAAAGCCTTAGTACTAAGACCTAGACTTTGTACTCTATTACTGTAAATTAATAGGTTAATGTGGATCTGATGGGAAGAGACTTGTCTGTCTAGCAGCCCCAAGTCTGTCTCTATTCCAAAAGAATCCAACTCCTCAGAATAGTACCACAAGGCTTGATGCCTGTGTGGGTGTCTATGTGGTAAAAATAAGGCTCATTGGAAAAATCAGATCAGGGTGATGTCTATTTGGTAACTTCAATTTTATTTCTCTTCTAAGAGAAATCCAAACCACAGGGTGCACTTTGAGTCTGGAAGTCTATATTCATCCCTGTGGAAAATGGGTCTCACCAAAATCTCAAGGGTCTTCTTCCCTAGTATCCCCAATTTCCAAAAGCAATCCAAATCATAGAGTAGAGCTTTGAGTCTGAAAGACTTTACACTCTGTGGAGAGGGTATAATTAGAGAGGGAAGAAAACTGTGTTGATTGTTTATGGGCAACTGGGAACAATTTAAATATCTTCCTGCTTTGTTTGTGGGATTATTGAGTTCCTTTTGTGTTTCTGAATTTTTTTCTTCATTTTCTGTGGAATGAAATAAAGCCTGTCCTGTCTCCAAAATATTTTTACCTTGAGTGCTTATATAGAATCTGAGAGACCTTTTTTAGATGTGAGCTATATTTTGAAAATTCCCAGAGAAAATTCTGCATAGTGGGTTTAATGAGAAAAGCATAGACAGAAAGAGAGAAACAGAAAGACAAAGAGACAGAGAGAAAAGAGAAAGTGGGTAGAAGAGAAAAAAAGAGAGAGACAGCTAGAAGGTTGGGGGAGGTATCCTCCAAAATTGTGTAAGTCCTGAAATCTGTGCTGCTAGTATGGGTAATACTAATAAGACTAAGTAGATAGCCTATTGAGTTAGTCCATCAATAGATAAATAGATGGGAGACAGAAACAGAGAGGAAAAAAAAAAAGCAGACAGGGAGGGAGAGATAGAGAGATATATAGCTAAAGATATGAATATAGATATAGATGTATATAGAGATATATAATTGTGTGTGTGTGAGAGAGAGAGAGAGAGAGAGAGAGAGAGAGAGAGAGAGAGAGAGAGAGAGAGAGAAGGAGAGAGAGAGAGAGAGAGAAGGAGAGAGAGAGAGAGGGAGAGGGGAGAGGGAGAGGGAGAGGGAGAGGGGAGAGGGAGAGGGGAGAGGGAGAGGGAGAGGGAGAGGGAGAGGGAGAGGGAAAGGGTTAGAGGGGAGAGGGAGAAGGTTAGAGGGAGAGGGTTAGAGGGAGAGGGAGAGGGAGAGGGAGAGGGAGAGGGAGAAGGAGAGGGAGAGGGAGAGGGGAGAGGGAGAGGGAGAGAGAGGGAGAGGGAGAGGGAGAGGGAGAGGGGAGAGGGTTAGAGGGAGAGGGAGAGGGTTAGAGGGAGAGGGAGAGGGGAGAGGGAGAGGGAGAGGGAGAGGAGAGGGAGAGGGAGAGGGAGAGGGAGAGGGAGAAGGAGAACCATTAGAGATGGACAAATAAGCTGGCTCCATATTGAATGGGAAGATATCAGGATGAATTGCATTAGGGAAGCTGTGATCCCAATGATCCCAAACTTCTCAATGCTACAAAAGTCCATCTTTTTAATATCAATACTCTTTTAATGATGCATAATTTAAAAAGAATAATACTTGTAGATGACCCAAAGAGTTGATGCACAGAAACCAAAGGAGTTTAAGCAGCCTGTAGCATATTTTTCACAGTGCTTCTCAATCAAGGAGCATCATAAAGGATGTTATCAAGGATATGAATGATTAGGAAAAAGAGGTTTTGTAGAAAGAACAGCCTGAGTGCTGCTGTATTGTCATTCACAAAATATCCCAGGAACTGTGGGAAGGCCTCTGGTATGTCACACAGACTCTGTATGAAGGAATTACAGAAAGGCAGAGACAGAATCAGATAGAATGAGAAATCATGAGAAGGGAAGCATTGGAAAGGATGGAATGAGAGAAAACATAAACTCCAGTGAGATCCCAGGTCCTTCGAAGCTTATAAGTACTAAGACAATGAAAATATGCGCAAAATGGTATGATAGATTTGGGAAAGCTAATGTCATCCTCCAAACAGGCAATCTTAACCAAGATTATTATTATTAAATAATATTGTTTTAAATAATACCTAAATATTATTTAAATACAATTATTTTATACATTATTATATATATAATCATATAATATACAACAATATTATAACAATTATATATAAGATAACATTAAATGTTAATATTTTATTATTTAATATTAAATTCATTCCTTCTATTTCTCGGTAGGTTAAGGAAACCTTTGTATTTGATGGTGGGGGTTTTGTGTGGGGGAGAGAGGAGGGGAAGAGAGGATGAGTGGGAAAAACAGAAGTTAGTAAGAAATACAGAGCTGGCACATTAGCAGAGTAAGAATTTGCCAGGTTTTTTCCACGACTACATTGAGATTTAGCACACCAGAGCACAGTGACTCTATTATTCTGCAGAGATCTTTACAACTATTTGAAATTATGAATCCATAATATGCAAATGCACAGCACATTCTCCACATAGGCTGAAGACGTTATAATGTGTGCTGTAAACGGCCACGCGTATGTGTATAAAACCAGAGCGTACATACTAACTAGTGTATTATCCCCTCTAAAACCACACATAAATTCTCCTGGCAGGAATTGGAATTTTGCACACATCCCAAGAAAGAACAGGCTCTTAATATGGTGGATGTCGATGAAGGATGAGCCTTGGAAAAAAGAGCAGGAAGGAAGGGTCACTGAAGAAGGAGGGGGTGGGGAACAGACTCTGGGGCTTGCACTCCCATTTTTCCATTTTCTTTCGGAGCCCACTGTAGAACTCGTGCATGTGTCCAAATGTTTGGCTAGCTTGGCAGATAGCTTCTCTCCAAAGTGAAGCGGTGATTTTTACGGAGTGTTTGAAGGGGGAGGATAGGAAGAGGGCAGAATGTCAGTCAGTCTGTCATAAGGGAAAGCAACTCACTGAACGCCCCTCTTGGCCCAGCACAGTGTTGATGGGCACGCTTTAGCCCAGGGCATAGGGAAGTGCCCACTCCTGAAGAAGCCATCTGGGATTTTAGGGGGCCTGGAGCCAAAGTGCAGCAGTAGCAGTTTCAGCAACAAAGAACAGAAATCTAAAGAAAAACCTAAAAACTATGGAGGGGCTAAGCTTGCCAAGCAGAATTCTGCCAAGGGAAGGGGGTGAGTGAGATGGTCATTAAAAGTCCCCTGCTAAGACGAATGTTGGAGATTAAAAACAAAACTGGAGGTCCTTTTATTAAATAAAAACTGGGGAGTCGTTCCCAGAAACAGATAGGTGGAATGGCAGCTAGCTGAATGCTTCTGTCTTCTATAGGACCTTCTATAGGAACTCTGGCAAAGCATAACAAAAGTGAAAACCCACTATGGTCATTTACCAGCATCCACAAGCCCTTCTCTCTAAACCCCTACCTCAGCCCTTTTCCTTTAGCAAAAGCATCTTCAGGAAGTCCCCATAAAGGAAGGGAAAGCAGAGGGAGTTGTTAACACAGGGTAACTACTGGAGTTAGGTAGAATCCTGCTTGATCAAATCAGATTAGCACATTGGGATATCAGCCAAGTAGCTAAAAGAGGAGGATTAAGGGACATAAGCCCTGCCCTCCAGGGGCTTGCAGTTCAATAAGGCAATATTGGAAATAGGCCCGACATAGACACAAAAATATATGTCAAGCAAACTCCAAAGCAATACAAGTTTATCATGATGTAATGAGAACAACACTGGACTGGGAGCCAAGAGAGTTATGTTCTAGTTCCAATTATGCCATTAACTACCATGTGACCTTGGTCAAATCACTTCAGTTTTCAGTCTCAGGTTTTTATTTGTAAAATGAGACAGTTGGAACAGAGGTTTTTCTATGCTTCTTTTAAGCTGTGACATCCTTTGATGGCAATGAAATCTTAAAGAAGCAAAATTCCCAAATACTGAAGAAAATCATGAAAACAAAAAAAAATATATTTAGCCCTTGCTTCTCTTCATATTTTTCTATCCACCTTACCCACTTCCTGAAGGAGAAATACTTATTTCAAGTATTTAATTAACTTTTCCTTAGACATTTTTCCACAACAATGTTATTACCATAGATATACATAAATATATGGAAATGGCTTCGGTCATTGGGTAGAGGATGGAGGGGGAGAAGGCTTTAGTCCTATACATAGATGACATATAATAAGATCATTATTTTATTACTTAGAACTGAAAAGGACTTTAGTTAGCCTCTTTCCACTGCCATTCTCTGCCCAACAGCCAATTTCCTAAAGCATGATCATGTGAAACCTACTCACTGAACTCAGTGGTTCCCTATTACCTCTAAGATCAAGTATGGACAACCCTGACATTTAAAACTCCAAACCTCTCCTCCTTATTTTTCCAATCTCCTTCCAAGCTAACCCTTCCACATACCATGTGATCTGTCCCTACTGGTCTACTCACTGCTCCTCACACAGCACACTCCATCTATTAAGTCTCTGTGCTATTAATAATAATATTTATATAGTGCTTGAAGGTTTGCAAAGCAGTTTACAAATTTATCTAATTTTATCCTAGGAGGTAGGTATTAAACAGACAGAGATTAAGTAATTTGCTAAGGGTACCTTGAGCATTTTAATTTGAGGTCATTCTGATTTCAGGTTAAGTTCTCTATCCACTGTTCCACAGTTATGAGACATAGCTATGTCTAGCAATTCATTCACCTCCTCTTCTTGGAATCTCTGGTTTTCTTAAAGACTCAGCCTTGAGTACCACTTTTTTCACAAAGTCTTCCCAGCTCCAGCACTCCTTCCCAAAATTACCTTGTATTCATTTTCTATATCTAACAATGTTTGGAGTTATTGACCAATGAGCAGAGGAAGTTATTCCACCTTGCCTTGCCTCCTTCCTATGATCATATTTTTTCTGCTCCTCCTTTCAGATAATTTTCTCTCTAGTCAGAGCCTCAGTTGAGGGGTGAAATAGTCTTCCTTTTAAACCTATTGGGAAAGACAATAGGATTGGAAGGTTCCTAAGGAAACTGCCTTAAAAAGCTAATTTCAAAGCATCTCTCACTCAGTGTCTAGGTATGGGGTCCATATTAATGTGGCCTTCCCTGCTTTGGAGAAACTATAAAAATAAAAATCAAGAAAATCTATTGTTCCCTTAAAACCTGGAATGGGAAAATCTCTGTTTTCTCTGTGTGTTCTTTAGGGCTCTATGTCTCTGTCTCTGTTTCTCTCTGTGTGTCTATGATTCTTTCTCTGACTTTATCTCTCTGTCTCTTTGTCTTTGTCTCTGTTTCTTTCTTTGTATCTGTCTGTCTGTATGTATGTCTGTGTTTTCTTCCCTGTCTCTTTGCCTCTTTGTCTTTGTCCCTGTATTTCTCTTTCTATCTGTCTGTCTGTCTCTCTGTGTGTCTCTGTGTCTTTTGCTCTGTCTTTGTCTATCTTTCCATCTGTCTGTCTCTCTCTGTCTCTCTGTCTTTGTGTGTGTCTCTCCATGTCTTTTTCTCTATCTCTGACTCTCTCCCTCTCTGTCTCTGTTTCTGCTTTTGTCTCTCTCTCTGTCTCTATATGTGTGTGTGTGTGTGTGTGTGTGTGTGTGTGTGTGTGTGTCTTTCTCTGTCTCTGTTTCTGTCTCCATCTCTCTCTCTCTCTCTCTCTGGCAAACATACATATATCTGGTTAAATATGGAAGGAATTTTATACTGTGTGTGTGTGTGTGTGTGTGTGTGTGTGTGTGTGTGTGTGTAAAAAAACTTCTAACTCTTTCTCCTGTATGTTTTACCATCTCTTGACTCTCTCAGTTGCATTTACCCAAAGGACATCTACAAATCATTAATGCAATGAATAACCGCGTTATCTTGGAGAAACAACTGTGAAATAGAAAGCAATAAAACCTCTTAAGAAATGAAGGTTGCAGATAGAGGCTCGGGACTCTCTGAGGAGGGTGTCAGAGTAAAAATAAAACAAGGAAGGGAAGTATAGCATCCCCAGCTTTTTTTCTTCTTCTCCTCAGCTACAGGGCATGAATGGCACAGCCCCTCTGAACCTCTCCATGTGCCTTCCTCATCATTTGGCTTCACTCTCTGCCCGAGCTTTTCTCTAGTGCCAGCTCACTTGCAGTGGGGCCCGAACAGCGGTGCTTCTAGTAACCCTCGGTCCCTGTCTCCTCATACCTTATTGTCTCTGGTGCAGAAATTTCTGTTTCCACTTAACTGAGGCTTCCAGGAGTTTCCCAAACACATAAAGTTGCCTCCTAGGATGGAAATGCTCATCTCTAGATCGCCATTCTATCACCTATGCTCAGGGAAGAAAAACAACACAAACTAAGTACATGGGGCTTTGACATCAGTCACAAGTTCAAGTGGGCTGATAGACAGGACAGCTGCCATATACAGACCCCTCACGAGCTTTTCTCTGGTACTCTTCCCCTCATAGAAAGTACAGAGAGAAGCTGGAAGCATCGTGACAGAAAACAAAAGAGGTCTAGATCATTCCCTTTAAAGTTATTGACTTTAACAATTCTTTCTGATAAAATTTTGGTACAAAACCCTTTCCTACCTTGCATCCATGGTGGGAGTAAGAAGTGGGGGAAGAAAGTTGGTGACCTATGGACCATCCAAGGTTTAATACATTATCTTTAAGCAATAAGTTTTTGGCTCTGAAAAAAACAAACATGGCCCTCTAGAAAGGGCGCAAACTATCATGCTGGCAGTGTCATTCATAGATGCATGGAATACAACATGCCACCCAATACTTGTCTTTCTCTAAATGGACTCATTTATCTCCTACCAGTGCAACCATGCTATTATAAGTTCTATATGTGTGTTTGTGGGTCTTTCTGAAAAAGGAATTTCCTACTAAAAAACACTGGAGCTCCTGAGATTCCACCAGAATGTTTTCAAAAGATACAGAAGCAGTCACCTATTAGCTCTTAAACATGAAATATTTACTATCAATAAAACAGATGGTTCAGGGGTAGCTAGCTGGTGTAGTGGATAGAGCACCAGCCCTGAAAAGAGGAGGACCAGACACTTTGTAGCTGTGTGACCCTGGGCAAGTCATTCAACCCCAGTTACCTCAGGGGGAAAAAGTCAGAATAAGCTAACATGAAATTTACTTTTAAAAAGATAAAAACAGAAAAAATCAAAACATGAGTCTACCCATAAGACTAAGTCGTATTTTCCTACCAAGGAACATTAAGTCCAGTGAGGGGAGAGTGGGGAAACACAGCAAACTAGTTATTCATTTTCTCATCTCCCAGTTTCATCTGGTCATCTTGGTATCACTTCTAATGCCTCAGATAAGGCCTTCTTAAGAGTGGTGATCTATCTTTACCTCACAATGAAAATCTCTCAAGCCACAATATCATACAAACCAGCCATATATTTTTCTCATAGTGCCCAAAGAGTTCTTTCACTTAAGAGTTGTTCAGCTACTTTCTTCAAATCCCTGAAAATGGTGATATATATTGGCAGTAAAGGGGCACATCGGATATAGTATTAAATCTGAAAGGAATTCCTGAATTCAAAACTGACCTCTCATGCTTACTAGCCAAGCCACTTAAATTCTGTTTACCTCAGTTTTCTCATCTGTAAAATGAGGAGAGAAGTAATAGCACCTATCCCTCAACATTATAAGGATCAAATGAGACAATAATCATAAAATGCTTAGCATAATGGCTGGCACATAGTATCTGCTACATGTTAGTTATGATGATGATGATGGTGATGATGATGATGATGAAAATATAAATGAGCTGTTGGATAATAATATGTCTTAGAACCACCTCACATTTAGTTAGTACTTAAGTCAACTTCCAAATATATTTTCTTATCACATTTATCAGAAGTATTATTTTTTTCTCAAGTCTACAAGGCTATCTCAAGCTGCTTTTCTCATACAATGTCCTTTTCTGCCTTTCCAGTAACTAAGGGATAGACTCTCACACTTACAAATGTAGATGTTGTCTTCTCCATTGGAATGTAAGCTCTAAAAGGACAAAAAGTTTTTGGCTTTTCTCTTTGTATCCTACATATATCTGGCACTTAGTAAGTGCTCAAAAATGCTTCTTGTTTTATTAATTAATAATCAAACACAGAGTTCAAACCCTACTTTTTCTCTGCTTTGCTAATGTAGAATCTGAGACCTAGATGAGTCTTGCTCAAGGTCACACAGTTAGATATTGGCAGATTTAAGGCTTAGGCTCGGACTACATAAATCCCCCAGACAGTACTCTTTCAATTTGATAAGCTCTTGACCAAGAGGAAAAAAATTTATATTTGGATATAAATCTAAAAAAGCAAGATAATTCAAAATTGGGTCTTGACATTAGATCATTAAATTCCTTCAATAATGCCATTGTCAATTATAGCAGCCAAACAGTAACAAGAGATTTATCAGCTCATAATGAGCTTTATGTTATATCACTCCTTCCATTTACTGCTTTCACTTCTAAATAGATGCTGCTAAATAATGATGGGGGAAATCACAAAACCATTATGATTAGGTCCAGTACAAATTTATGTGACCCAATCTCAAATGGGCTCTCACTGCTCCTAGGCAATCCAACTATATCTCCTTTATCAAATTACTATCCCATCCTCCACAATCACTCTTGCAAATCTATTCCTCCTTAAACTTCTCGTGGTTCCTCCACTCATCATCCTCTCTGCTGAGAATCTTGTTTCCTATTTCAGAGAAAAACAACAGAGGCCATTTGCCATAAGCTCTCTCTTCTCCCTCTTCCTTATCCTCTATAACTCATATGTGGCCTTTTGCCACTATCTCCTCCTTCACTCTTGTTTCACAGGAGGCGGCAGCCTGACTAAGGCTAACTCTGTTATTGCTTAAGCAATTCCATTCCATCTTTCTCCAACAGATGTCCCTCTTTGTTATTTCTAGTTTATCACTTAATTTTAGTCTCTTCTTACCTACTAGCTCATTCTCTATTGCCTACAAACCTACTTGATCCTCCCATCCCCACTAACTATTGTCCTATATCTCTTCTACTCTTGAAAAGGTCATATACATAGGGCAGCTGGATGACACATGCATAGAACACTGGCTCTGGAATCAGGAGGACCTCAAATCAAATTCAGTCTCACTTAATATTTCCTAGTTGTATGATCCTGGACGAGTCATGAAACTCCAATTGCCTCAAAAAAGAAGGAAGGAAGGAAGGAAGGAAGGAAGGAAGGAAGGAAGGAAGGAAGGAAGGAAGGAAGGAAGGAAGGAAGGAAGGAAGGAAGGAAGGAAGGAAAGAAGGAAGGAAGGAAGGAAGGAAAGAAGAGAGAAAGGAAGGGAGGGAGAGAGGGAGAAAAAGAGGGAAAAAGGAAGGGAGGGAGGGAGGGAGGGAGATAGGGAAGAAGGGAGAAAGGAAGGGAGGGAGAAAGGAGGAAGGGAGGGAGAAAGGAGGAAGGAAGGAAGAAAGATCGTCTAAGTAGATGCCTCCACATGCTTTCTTTTCACTTCTTACACTCTGATTTGCAACCTTATCATTCCAACAAAGCCACTTTATCCAAATTATCAGTGATCTGTTAATTGCCAGATCCAATGGTCTTTTCTCCAACCTCATTCTTTTTGACTTCTTTGTAGCCTTTAATACTGTTGATCAGGCTTTCCTCCTTGACAGTTTCTTCTCTCTGGAATTTCAGGAAACCATGGTGTCCTGGATCTTCTCCTACCTCTCTGACCATTCCTGTCTCCTTTTTTGCTGAGTCCCGTGGATTTAATTACCATCTCTATGTAATGATTCTCAGATCCACCTTTCCTGTTTCAGTCTCTATGCTGGCCTCCAAAATCACATCTCCAACTGTCTTTCAGACCTCTCAAACTGAATGTCCAGCCAACCTCTTAAATTCAACATGTCTAAAACATGTCCCTTCAAACCACTCCCCATCTCCTAACTTCCATATACTGTAGAGATCAATATCATCCTCCCAAGCCCTCAGGCTCACAACCTAAAGGTAATTCTGGATTCCTCACCACCTTTCATCACCCCAGATCCAAGCTGTTGACATGAGATATCAATTTTGCCTTTGAAGCATTTCTTTGGAATACTCCTTCTGTTCTCTAAGAGAAGACTCCCAACTGGACCATTGCAATAGCCTACAAATGAGTCTACCTGCCTCAAATCTCATTCAAACTCTAATCCATCCCTCATTGCACCAAAGAGATTTTCCTAAAATACAGGTCTGACATATAACCCTCCTGCTCAAAAAGCCCCAGTGGCTTTCTTTCACCTCCAGGATCAAATATAAAATATTCTGGCATTTAAATCCCTTAATGACCTGGGCCCCTTTTATCTCTTCAATCTTCTTATTCCCTAATATATATCATTTGATCCAGTGACACTGGTCTACTGATTGTTTCATGAACAAGACACTCCATGTTCTAGGTCTGGGAATTCTCTCTGGGTGTCCTCCATGACCAGAAGACTTTACTTTCTCCACTATGATTGCTGACTTCTCAGGCTTCTTTTAAGTCACAACTAAAATCACATCTTCTGCAGGAAGCCTTTCCCATCCTCTCTTAATTCCAGTGCATTCCAACTTTTAATTATTTCCTATTTATTTTTATATTACTTGTTTGTTCATATTTGTTTGTTAGTTTTCTCTCCACCTAGATTGAGCTAGTTGTTAAATTAGAATGAATTGTTCCTTGAGAGCTGGGACTATTTTTGGCCTATTTTCATATCCCCAATAGGTAACAAACAGTATCAGGAATGTAGTAAGCACTTAATAAATGCTGATTGATTGATAATCACTGTAATCTGACCTAAATATATAGTTGCCTGAGAGACTGGACCATAAGAATTTGGATGAAATACACACATACACATACATATATACAGATTCCTAGACTATCCTAAGACAAGAATCCATTAAGTTAATACTTTTCCTAGTTTTGTATTTTCACAGAAATGATTAGAATTATTTTAGGGACAATTTTCTAAAACATCATAAAATCATTAACTAACTGTGTGACTTTGAGCAAAAAGATCTTAATGTCATTGAGTCTTTCTTAATCCACCATAAGTAGGTTTTTGCCCAGGTGATGTTTTGGGGTGCTTTTAGATATAAAATTCTATGATATTAAGATAAGTATGTTACTATATGAAAGATGACTGTTTCTACTAAAAGATGAAAAATGTCTTTCCTTATTCTAAATATCCAGAAGTATTTTTCTGTATTAAAAAAGAAAAGAGACCTTTCTAAAAGGGCCTTTATAATGAAAATGTTTTGATTCAGATTTTTAAAAAATTACCCATGTTTTTCAAGCAGACTAGTTGAAGTATTTTTTAAAGGCAACACTGGTAAATCAATTAGCTCTTTTCTCCTTGAAGCCTTTGTAAAGACTGATGTTGCATTTTTAAAATTGTAGAAAAATTCAATTTCATATATCCTAAACTGATGGTTCTTGTTTCATAAAAGATAATGATAGCTTCTCTATGTATTCGCCAAGCCATTTCAAGAAAACTTAAAATAAAACTTTGATAGAAGGCTGTGGGCTGGCTTTTTTTTTTTTTTAACATGTTTCCTTAATATGGTTTCTCACTTCTTTTGTTCTAAAGATACTTACATCACAAATGGGAAATTTTTTCTTGAATTGATGAGAATGCCAAACTATTTTTATTTGTCAATAAACTTTGTAGAAAATGTCAGAGTTATGGAGGTAGAGGTTTGTGATTATTTGTTAATAATAATAAAAGCTAACACATAGCACTTAGATTTTTCAAAGTACTTAATTTATCTTATTTGATCCTCACAATAACCTTATAAAGCAGGTGCTATTATTATCCCCATTTTTTTCAGATAAAAGAACTGAGTCTGAAAGAGTTTCATGACATGCCCAGAGATAGTAAGTATGTGAAGCAAAATTTAAACTACTGTCATCCTGATTCCCAAGTCCCAATTCTATTCTCCAAGATGTTTCTCCATTTGATGGCTCAAGAGTCTTCTGAGAACATTACAGAAGTGTAATTGAATCTTAGCGATTGAAATATTGGGAGAGATTTTCATTATTTTCTTGAACTTTTTCTATTGTAACAGACCCAGCTAAGTTTTCTGAGATTTGTAGTCTCATTCTCTTTTTAGCCTAGGTAAGAGACTGGACTCATACAGATTTGAGCTTGAAGTCCTTTGAATTGATTGGTGGGAAATCAGCTCTCAAGAGAAAAGAAATAGGACAATGATATGAGCTGTGGCAGAGAGAAAAACCATAATATCATTACAAAGTTTGGATCCTGAAGGATGTTTTATACCTTGTATAATGGGACTGAGCACTAAGCAGAACAAATTGCTTCAAGGAAGACTATACTCCATGAAATCAAGAATTTAGATGGACACTTCTAAGTGTCTGTCCCTTTGAGAACTGAGAAAAAGCTGCAAAAAATTTTTAAAATCCTTCTCTAATTTCTCTTCAAGTGCCTATATTACTAACAAGCATCTTATATATTTATATTAACTTTTAAACTTTTTTCTAAATACAGTTTTGTTTCCTATAAATCTAAGGTCAATGTGGTACAATTGAAAAGTTGCTAAAAAGAGGCAGAATCAAGATGTGACAGTGAAAAAGAGCATTGGATTCTCAGTCTCTCCCCAAAGCCCCCAAACCCAAACCAGCAAAGATCTTAAGAATGCACTAAATTGAATTCTGATCTGGAAAGCCAAGAAGAAGTCACAATAAGTCATTTTTTCTAGCCCAGAATAACTTAGGGAGATAGATAGATAGAGACAGAGAGAGAGAGAGAGAGAGAGAGAGAGAGAGAGAGAGAGAGAGAGAGAGAGAGACAGAGAGAGAGAGAGAGAGAGAGAGAGAGAGAGAGAGAGAGAGAGAGAGACAGAGAGAGAGAGAGAGAGACAGAGAGAGAGAGAGAGACAGAGACAGAGAGAGAGAGAGAGAGAGAGAAGAGAGAGAGAGAGAGAGAGAGAGAGAGAGAGAGAGAGAGAGAAGAGAGAGAGAGAGAGAGAGAGAGAGAGACAGAGAAGACAGAGACAGAGAGAGAGAGAGAGAGAGAGAAGAGAGAAGAGAGAGAGAGAGAGAGAGAGAGAGAAGAGAGAGAGAGAGAGAGAGAGAGAGAGAGAGAGAGAGAGAGAGAGAGAGAGAGAGAGAGAGAGAGAGAGAGAGAGAGAGAGAGAGAACGAGATCTATGGATCTATGGATACTGGCGCTGGCAGCAGTCAGGAGCATATGATGTTTGATGTAGGAAGCATTATAGAAGAACCCAGGAACTGAGAGAAGGCTGAGGAGATCAAAAGAGATCTCAGCAGATCCTTGAGTAAGTGTGGAGTTCAAACAGTTCTAGTACCACCATCCAGTGGTGGGTCATAGATTCAAGGCAGAGAGGAGCAGTTGTGAGCATTAACCTTAGCTATGTACTGAGCATGTAAAAATTGGGTGAAGAAACCATAATTGTGCGACTGCTCATAGGAGCTGAGCACAACATCCCAATCCAAAAGAGAATCAGCAATGCATTGAACCTGGAGAGCTACCCAGGCTGCTGAAACTTCCAACTAGAAATAAGCCAATAGAGCCAAACCTGGGTCAGGAATTTGCAGAGCTCAGATCAGTAAGCCTCCACCCTCCACCCTCCACCCACATTGGGAGTACTGAAAGTTTGAAGACCCCAAGGCCAAGTTGTGAAAGCAGCAGGAGATAAGAGGGCAGAAGCTTATATTTCCCTCTCTCCAAAAGTGTACTGATCCCAGCACTAACACAAAATCCAAAGTCAAGGAGTAAAGTAGACTGGAAAAAAAAAAAAAAAAAAAAAAGAACCTGACCATAAAAAACTAGGAGACACAACCAAAAAGTATGTGAAGCAAAGTATGTGATAGAGAAGTTCAAGATACAAATACAGGAGAAGACTGATTTGGCCAAAGAAAATACATTTTGAACACAAGGGCAACAAGAATTTCTAGAAGAGTTAAAGCAAGAATCAAAGAAGGAACTGAAAAAGTATTTTAAAAAACCAATGAGAGCAGATGAGGAAAAATGGAAAAAGAATCAAGAGTTGAAGAAGATACAAAAAGAGAATTAACAGCTTAAGAAAAGAAATACAAAATCTTACTGGGAAAAAAAAAACTTTTTAAAATTATAATTTGTCAAATGGAAACTAATGAAACATCAAGAATTTTTTTTTAAAAAGTCAAAAGACTGAAAAAAGAGAAGGAAATATGAAGTATATCATGGAAAAAAAGCAATTGGCAAGGAAAATAGATCAAGGAAAGATAATAATAGATTCATTGGTATACTTGAAAGTCTGAACAAAAAAAAGATCCCATACATAATATTTTAAGAACTCATAAAAGTTCCCCTTTCCTTTAGCTGTCCTGGATAATCATTTAAAATGGTGAGGTATTCTTATGATCCAAAGAACCCTACAAATTCATGCAAGGAAGGGTTCAAATCTCTGGGTTCACTTTAAGTACACCCACGAAACAAACCAATCTATCAAGGGTATGCATATCTGAAAAGTCATCAAGTATTTGAAAGATGTCAGAGTAAAGAAATAATGTGTTCCCTTCTATCAATATAATGGTAGATGTGCCCAGACTAAGCAATGGGGTTGGATGCAGGGTGAGTGGCACAAAAAAAAATGCTGAGTTTTTGCTGCAAGCAGCCAAAAAGAAAAAAAAAATTCAAATACTAAAGAGCCAAATCAAGATGATAAGATTTACCAGCCATCACCATAAATAAATAGAGACTTTGGGATAAGATATTCAAGAAAATCTAAGTTAACAAATGAGAATATCCAATCTAATAAAACTAGTCATATTCTTATGGAGGATAAAATGAACATTTAACATAATAGAAAAGTTCCAGTCATTTCTGATTTTGAAAAAATAGCTGAGTAGAAAATTTGACATAAAAACACAGGAATTGAGAGAATAATTAAAAGGGAAACATGAGTGAGAAATATGGGATTAAAAGTTAAACTCTTTACATTCTGATATGGGGAAATAATACAAGTAGGCCCACAAGAAGTACAAAATTGGGAGTATGATTTTTGTTGTGTTTTGATGATGTCAAAAGAAGAATGAAATGGATAGGGAAGAAGAATTCACTGGCAGAGGAAGATTGGGAGAAATTATCTCACATAAATCAGATGCATAAAAAGGTGGTTGTACAACAAGGAAGGAATAGTAAAGGGGGAAAGACAACACTTGAACCTCACTGTCATCTGAATAGATTAAAGGAAAGGGGAAAAGATATAAACACACAGTTGAGTACAAAAAAATCATCTCAACCAAGACACACACACACACACACACACACACACACACACAAACACACACATAAGGATTTAAGGAGAAAAGGTGGAATAAGGAGGATAAACTAAAGGAAGCATTAGAAGCAAAATAGATTCTTCAGAAACCTTTTTTTTTTTTTTTTTTTTTTAAAGAGAGAGCATGGGGGGGGGGAGAGAAGAATATAAGAGAATCAAATAGAAAGAAAATAAATTTAGCAGTAATAACCGTGAATGTGGATGGGTTGAGCTCACTCATAAATAGAAGAGGATAACAGAATGAATTAGAAAACAGAATCCAACAATATATTATTTACAAGAAACACATTTGAAACAGAAAGATACACACATAGTTCAAATAAAGGACTGGAATCAAATTTATTTTGTTTTCAGCTGAAGTAAAAACTTCAGTTCCAATACTTTATTTCCAATAAAGGAAAAGCAAAAATAGATCTAATTAAAAGAGATAAGCAGCAAAACAACATTTTGCTAAAAAGTGCCATAAACAATGAATTATTCAAATGTATATGTATGAAATGGTATGAAGTCTAAATTCTTAATGAAAAAGATAAATGAGGTACAGGGGGGAAAATAGATAGTAAAAGTATAAAAGTGAAAGATCTCAATCTACCTTTCTCAGATCTTGATAAAACAAACAAACAAAAAAGAAAAAAAATAAGATAAGGATCTAAATAGATTTTTTAAAAATTAGATATGGTAAAACTCTGAAAAAATATTAAAAGGAAATAGAAATAATACTTATTTTCAATAATAACCACTATATCAACCAAAAAATGGGGCAGAAAAACCTCATAAATATAGAAAAGGAAAAATATTAAATGCATCCTTTCTCTATTATAATGCAATAAAATATATTCAATAAAGGAAGGGATCTTGAAACAAAGATTAAAAATTAATTGGAAACTAAATAATTTAATTCTAAAGAATGGGTAAATCAAAAAACAAATTATAGAAATAATCAATAATTTCATTCAAGATAATGACAAAAAGATAATATGCCAAAATTTGTGGAATGTAACCAAAGCATTTATTAGAAAATTTTTTCCAACTCTAAAATCTTTCATCAACATAAAAAGAGAGAAAATGTAGACCAAAAAATCAAGCATAGGACTAAAAAACTGAAAAAAAATCAATAAATCAACTCCCTACCCACCCAAATAAAGACTAAATTTGAGGTTCTCAAAGTCAGAAATAAAGGCAATTATTAGAAACTATTTTACATAATGTTATTTCAACAAAATTGACCATTTAAACTAAATGTATAGTCTCAAAAATATACATTGCCCAGACTAACAGAATAGGAATTGTAATACTTAAATAAATCATCTTTAGAAAGAGAAATTGACCAAGTAACAAATAAGCGCCTTAAGGGAAGGGAGAGGGGGAATGGACCCAAGACCAGAGGGATTTTCAAGAGAATTCTACCAAACATTTAAAGAACAATTAATTCCAATACTATGTAAGCTTGAAAGTCATTAGGCAGAAAGGGCTACATCCTCTGCTCCAGCAGTCAGTGTCTCTACTGGGTCTGTATCCCAAAGAGATCATAAATACAGTAAAAGGACCCACATGTGCAAAAATGTTTATAGCAGTCCTTTTTGTAGTGGCAAATTCCCCATCAATTAGGAAATGGCTGAATAAGTTGGCATATGAATATAATGAATATAATATGAATGGCATATGAATATAATGGAATGTTCTATAAGAAATAACAAGCAGGCTGATTTAAGAAAAACTTAGATGAATTGATGCTGAGTGAAGTGTGCAGAATCAGAAGAGCATCATTCACAGTAACAATAAGATTATGTGATGATCTTTTTCAACTCTTTTCAACAATGAGATAGTTCAAGACAATTCCAATGGATTTGTGATGGAAAAAGCCATCCACATTCAGAGAGAACTATGGAGATTGAATGTGGATCAAAGCATAGTGTTTTCACCTTATTTTGTTGTTTGTTTGCTTGTTTTTTTTCTCATTTTTTCCCCTTTTTGATATATATATATATATATATATATATGTATGTATGTATTTTTTTACACACAGCATGACCAGTAAAGAAATATATCTACAAGAATTGCATGTCTAACTTATACTGGATTGCTTGCTGCCTCAGAGAGGGGAAAAGGGAAGGAGAAAAATTTGCAACACAAGGTTTTGCAAAGGTGAATATTGAAAACTATCTTTGCATGTATTTGAAAAAATCTTTTTATTTTTCATAATAACTTTTTTATTATAAAAAATAAAAGTTTTTTTTAAAGTAGTCAGGCAGAAATTAGGCATAAATGAATACCATATACAAATAAGCTCAAAATGGACACATGACTGATTTGCATGATTTCATATGAATAATTGATATTATGTTGCTTGTCTTCTCAATAGGTTGGAAAGGACTTGGAAAAAGGGAGATAATTTGTGAATGTAAAAATGTTCAAAAGTAAAAACAAAAGGAATGCTGTAAATAAATAAATATTTTAAAGTGAGTAACATAATTTAAATTAAAAAAAATCATAAGCAAATTAGTGGACCACAAAACAAAAATTTATTTGTCAGACCTATGGATAAAGGAAGAGTTCATGATTGAATGAAAGATAAAGACGTTCATGAGAGACAAAATGAACCATTTTGATTAGATAAAATTAAAAAGTTTCTGCACAAACAAAACCAATGCAGCTTAAATTAGAAGAAAAGCAGGAAATGGGAAAATATTTGTAGTAACTTTCTCTGATAAAAGGTCTCACTTCCAAGATACAAAGCTATTGCCCAATTTATACATCCTAATATTGTAAACCAATGTGTATTTTCTTAATTTTTTTCACAATTTCATATTCTTTCCCTTAATTTTGACCTAACAACATCATATAGACACAGAAATAGGAAATGTACTGAAAAATAACAAATTGAAAAGGTTATAATATAGTAAATATTCAGTTTCCTCTACTGAATTGAAACCTAGGAAGGATAATCCAAAAAATTTAAATGATCCAGAAGTCATCTCTATTCAACTGTGAGATGAAGTATGGAAAAATTGCACCAGATATGGAGCTAAAATACTAATTCACATTCTATTTTTGTCATTTCCTCACTTTAGGCCTGAATCATTTTTAAAACAGGGACAATAATGTCCCACCTACTTCACTAGGCAGAAATCAATTGAAATAATAGGGCAAACATTTCTAAACAAAATATTATTTATTATCACTAAATCTTTTTTCCTTTCATTTGATTTCAGTTTAATATCAAAATAAGTTTGTATTTCCTGAGACAGTCAATGCATGAGGAAGATAATCTAGAAGTGTTCTGGAAAGAAGCAGAAGAAGTAGTAGAAGCAGGAGGAGGAGGAAGAGAAAGAGGAGGAGGAGAAGGAGAAAGAAGCAGTAGAAGCAGGAGGAGAAGGAGGAGGAGGAGGAGAAGGAGGAGGAGGACAAGGAGGAGGACAAGGAGGAGGAGAAGAAGGAAGAAGAGAAGGAGAAGAAATCAGTCTGTAACAGAAATATTATTGCAGATAATTCCTGAAATCCACCCCAAGCTGCTTATTCAGATTTTCCCCCTCTATTTTCCAGCATGACCCTTGTGATACAGTCACTCCCTTCACTGCCATGGTACATAAATCTGTGTTCACTACACATCCATCCTTAGGCTGTTCCCCTTATTTGGAATGATCCCTCTTCTCCCTTTATCCAAATTATCACATACTACAAAACCCAGGTTTTCTTAGCTCCTTCAGGAAGATATCTCTGATAAAACCAAACCATAAATTCTTACATTACAGTTCTTGATCACAATTAATCCTGTAACTGAGTCATGCACATTTGGCTTACTTTCACAATGAAATTGTAAGCTCCTTGAAGGCAGAAGCCATATTTTATACATATCTTCTGTTTTCTACATGGTACCTAAGCACTCAGTAGTTGCTCAATAAATGCTTCCTGATATGTTGATTGATACAACAGAAAGCAATGTGTTGTAGTGGAAATGTCTCTAAATTTGAAATCACACTACCTACTTATATATTACTATACAAGTCACTTGACAAATTTAGGCTTCAATTCCATCATCTTTAAAAGAAGAGAAATGGAGTTTTCATTGTTTTTTTTAGTTATTTCCAGTCATGTCCATCTCTTCATGACGCTATTTCAGATTTGTTGGCAATCATTTTGGAGTGGTTTGTCATTTCCTTCTCCAGTTCATTTTACAGATGAGGAAACTGAGGTAAACATGATTAAGTAACTTGCCCAGGAACACCCAGCTACTAAGTGTCTGAAGCTACATTTGAACTCAGGTCTTCCTGGCTCCAAGCCCTCCATTCTATCTACTCAATAACCTAGCTGGTGTGAGAATTAGAGTAGTTGACCTTTAAATATTAGATTTATGACTTCATGGCTTCAGCTTGCTTGTTTAAGCCATTTACATATCTCCAGGACACAGCTGATTCAGCAAAATGAATACTGGATCTAGAGTCAGAAATCCTGTCTTGGATTCTCATTTCCATGTAATGTAGGACCAATCATTTTATCTCTCTAGGCTTGCATTTCCTCATCCATAAAACAAATGGGGTTGGGCATGTAGCCCTCTGGATTTCCTTTGAGATCAGACTTCCAGTGAATTTATGGATTCACAACCAACTAACTGCCCTTCACACTTCTGGGCAGTCTCTAAGTTAGAGAGGATTCCCCTTCGCCTTTGTTTTTGTAACCCTCCTGGCAGAAGATGGATAGACATCCTCTCACCTCAGAGAATTTCAATAGGAATCTACTCTAAGCCATAGGAGGGAGGCTGGCAGGGAGGGCAGGCAGAAGTTGGCCATGAGTTAACTGGAAGCAGATTCTTGCTCAATATAGGAGAACAGCATTTTCATTACAGAGAGGGCTGACTCAGAGAATCTCACTGTAGTCAAGGCAAAATTAAATTTTGCCCCCTGTGAACAGTATTTATGATTTCTCCACAGTGGCCATACCCGCAATTGATTTTTTAAAACTTCCAACACTTTTTTTCCTCTTTTCCATGCAGAATGGATGGTCCTGTATCAGAGACAGATATCTCCTCTACTTAGGTCTGAAGTTAGCCAGCTGTCTCACATACTACTTTTCCTTTCCTGTGGCAAAAAGATTGCTTCAAACACTGCATCAAACTGAGAATGAATTCAAAAGGAGTTTTCTGAAGAATCAAGGCAGGCCCCCATCTTCAATCCAAAAGAACCAATTTATATAAAATGCTAAGGCCTGAAAATGTTGTTGAGTCATTTATCAGTCATGCCTGATTCTTCATGACCCCACTTGAGGTTTTTTTTTTTTTTGTTTTGTTTTTGGCAGAGATACTGGAGTGGTTTGCCATTTCCTTGTCCAGTTCATTTTATAGATGAAGAAATTGAGGCAAACAGAGTTAAGTGACTTGCCCAGGGTCACATGGCTATTAAGTATCTGAGACCAGATTTGTACTCAGGAATATGTTTTCTTGAGCCCAACACTCTGTGCTACTGGTTGGGCTGGAGATACAAAGATAAGCAAAGGAAACAGCTTCTGACCTTGGAGATTTCAGCATTCTCTTAAGATGATATAGCAGATAGGCAGAGAAGGAAGATAGAAATGCAGTAGAAAGATACCAGATCTGAATCCTGGCTCTTAATACTTTCTACCTATATAAACTTGGTGAAGTCTTTTTTTATTTCTGGTGAATTTATTTTAATACACTTTGCTTTATGGATCATGTTGGGGGAGAAAAATCAAAACAAGAGGAAAAAACTATGGGAGATATAAAAAACAGAAAAAAAGAAGTGAACATGGCATATGTTGATTTACATTCAGTTTTCTTAATTCTTTTTCTGGATGCAGATGGTAATTTTGGTCCAAAATCTATTGGGATTACTTAGAATCACTGAATTGTTGAGAAGAACCCAAGTCTTTCATAGTTGATCATCACACTTTCTTGCTGTTATTGTCTACAATGTAGTCCTAGTTCTGCTTGTTTCATTTAGCATCAGTTCATGTAAATTTCTTCAAGGCTTTTTTGTTCATCAATTTTTTGGAACAATAATATTCCATTACCTTTATATACTACAACTTGTTCAGCCATTCCCCAATTGATGGGCATCTATTCATTTTCCAATTGTTTACTATCACAAAAAGAGCTGCTACAAACAGTTTTGCACATTTGGGTCCTTTTCCCTCTTTTAGTAAAGTCATTTAACTCCTCTGAAAAATAGTGATTGGATTAGATAATTTCCAAGGTCCATTCTTTCTCCAGATCTGTGTTCTAATGAACTTCAATAAATACAAAATAATTTAAGAAAGGAAAGAAATGAGCATTTATTAACAACCTCCTATGTGCCAGGCACTGCATGTGTTAAGTGTTTTACAAATATTATCTCATTTCATTCTCATGACAACACTGGGAAGCAAATGATATTATTATCTCCATTTAATAGATGAGGGAACCAATACAGACAGAATTTAAGTAACATGCCCAGAGTTAGATAATTCATAAGTATCCCAAATGGTATTTGAACTCAGGTCTTCCTAACCCCCAGACCCAGCATATAATCTACTGCACCACATGACTGACTCTACAAGAAGAACATGAACAAGAAAATTAGGGAAGACTTCCTAGAAGATATGGCACCTGAGAGCCACCTCAAACAAAATAAGAATTCTGAAAAATAAATGAGAGAAGAATGTACACTCTAGAATTGAGGGACCACCATGGAAGTGGAAGATGGAATAGGATGTTCTGGAAATGGTTAGTCATCCAGGTTGATTGCTTTGTAAAGGAAAATAATATGAAGTGAGTCTGGAAAGATAGCTTGGAAGGAAAATATGAATGATCTTCAATGCTAGGCTTAGAAGTTCATATTTTATCATAGAGGCATTAGAAAGATGACTTTATCAGTGATTCAGTCTCACCTGTGTCTTAGGAAGATTACATTGGCATCTACATGAATGATTGATTGGGGAGGGGAAGGTATTGGAAATATGGAAATCAATCATGAGGCTATTATATTAGTCTGAGTAAGAGAGTAGATGAGAGCCTGAGTGGCTGTGTAAGTGCAATGAAAGGACCCCAATAAAAGAAGATGTCATAGAAATTGAATTGATAAGAGTAGATGACTGATTGAAAGTAAAGGGTGAGGGAGAAGGAAGTATTAAAGAGGACTTTGAGAAAATAAACCTAAGAGAGTGATAGTGTCCTTAAGAGAAACAGGGAAGTTTAGACAATGGGAACACAGGTGTTAAGAGGAATGATGCTGAACCAATTTTTTAACCTGAATTGTAGATGGCCTGTCCCAATGTCTAGCAATTGTTTATCCTTCATTTTTATAACAGATTTTTATTTTTCAAAATTCATACGAAGATAGTTTTGAACATTCACCCTTGCAAAATTTTTTGTTCCATATTTTTCTCTGTCCATCTCCCCTTCCCTCCTCCCCTAAATAGTGAGTAATCCATTTATTCTAAACATATTACCTACATTTATTCTGTATTTAAACAATCTACATATTATCTACATTGCTGCACAAGAAAAGCCAAATCAAAAAGGAAAAAAATGAGAAAAAACAAGCTAACAACAACAAAAATGTGAAAATACTAAGTTGTGATTCACCTGGCCTCAGACATTTCCTAGATGTGTGACCCTGGGCAATCACTTAACCCTGAATGCCTCAGTTTCCTCATCTGTAAAATAAAAAGAATAATAATGTTTATCTTCCAGGGCTGCTGTGAGGTTCAAAGGAGATAATATTTGTAAAGCTCTTAGCAGTTATTATTATTTGTACCAGGCTTATACCCTCTAGGGATACTTTTAAGTGTAGGCTGTCATGGTGATAGTTGTTTTCCCTAAGACTCTGAACTTAAAAGATCATTTTAAATTGATTTAAAATTTTTAATTTAAATAAATAGAAATGCATTAACACATGATTTTTATTCTTCAAGGCATTTTTGCAACAGTAACACAGCAACCTCTCTCTTTGGGGGCCTTAACTTCACTGAAATTCTCTCCTCAGGATCTCGAAGTTCAAGGACAGTCAGGCTATATTCCTCCTCATCTGCTAAAATAGAGATAAAAATGTCTTCTATGAGGTAAAATGACAAAGAATGAGGGGATCCTAATTCTAGGCCCGGGTCTGCCATTTACTGTTGTATAGTATTAGGCTGCACAATTCCTTCTTCTGAGCGATAATTCATTCATCCACAAAATAAAGGGGAGCGGTTCAATGGCTCATCTGGAATTTCTGTTGGAGGAGCCTGAGGCTAGTGGATTGCTTTAGCTTGGGAGTTTTGAGCTGCACTAGAGCTAAAGCTGATTCGGTTACAGCAAAATATTGGGAAAAGACACACACTAAGTCTGGCACTATATGCTGAGCCCATGAAAATGGAAATCTACCAGGCCGCCTAAGGAGAGGCAAATTTCCCCAGGTTGGAAATGATACAGTTAAAAGATGGATAGGACCACTATACTCCTAGCATCTGTATGAAAGGGAGACGTAATCTTAATAGACTAATAATGAGAGAAATAAGAGAAAGAGACAGAAACAGAGAAGAGAAAAAATGAATTAGTGAATAAATAAGCAAATAAATGGATAGGCAGATGAATTAAAAAGGCAGATGAATTAATGAATAAACAAATAAATGATGGACAAAACAAAAAATAGATGAAATAATAAATAGGAAACAAATGAATAAATCAATAGACACACACACAGATAAACACAAATAGATGAGTTAATGAAGAAGTTACAAATGAATGAATGGACAGAAAGATAGACAAATTGATGAAAAGGTAAATGAATGGAGAGACAGACGGATAGAGATAGATAGATAGATAGATAGATAGATAGATAGATAGATAGATAGATAGACAAGTGAACAAATGAATGGAGAGATAGACCAAAAGAAAGATAGATGAATTTCTATTTTGGTAACAAAGGTATAAATAGAGATAGATCAGACCAGATGATCTCTGAGATCCACCCAGTTCTAATAGGGATATGATATCTGAAATTCAATAGAGAGGCATCCTTGGATTCAGAAGGACGGCACTGAAGTTTCATCTTGGATCCATACCATCTGGGTGAACTTGGGTAGGTCCCCTCACAATTTTGAGCATTAGTTTCTTAATCTATAAAATGAACGGGGTTGAAACAGATGATTTCTAGGGTCCCTTCTTTCTAAATCTGATCGTCCAGTGACATTCTAAATGCGAAGAAAGGGACACTGCTTACAGAGGAAAGATGGTTTCCTTTCTCTGGCAGAAGTCTGTGGCAGAGAGATAAAAGCACCAATCTCTCTTCACTGAATTATAATAAAACTAGTGTTGCTGACCTCACAAGTTTAAAATAGATTTGATGGCACACCCTTCCCTCCCAACACACCTGCCACTCTTCCCCCTCTTTTCTCCCCACATCCTCCCTGGACATGCCAAGTTCCCATTTCTATTACAGAGTTGAAATATTTCCTTTTTTATTCCAATATTTCCTGTAGGGCCTCTCCCCTTTTTATGGCCACCATTCATAGCTTCTCTTGTGGCTCAGCGAGTAAGAGGAAGCTTTTGAATTTAAAGACAATGAAAACATATACTTTTAAAAATACTTAAAAACCACTCCCCTTCCTCAAAAAATAGACATTAAAAAAAGAAAAGAAGTTTAATAGTTACTTAATAGTTTGTTTCCCACAGGCTGTTTCAAACCCCAGCTCTAAATCTGTCATCCTCAGCTTCTCATTCTCACTTACCCTAAATATCTAATCTAATCAGTTAAAAATTTCTGCTCTCTCATGTACATCCCCTTCCCTTTACTCCCAGAGCCACCAGTCTGGGGCAGGCTCTCATCAGCTCATGCTTTCTCCATTGAAATATTCTTCTAATTGATCTCTCTACCTCAATTCTCTTTCCATTCCAATCCATCCTCCACTCAGATGTCAAACTGGTTTTGCTGACATAGAGATCTCATCACATCACCCATACTCAAAAAACTCCAATGGCTCCCTATTGCCTCTAAGGTCATGTATAAATGCTCTTTAGGATTTAAAGCTCTTTGAAACCTGGTGTCTTCCTAACTTTCTAATCTTCTTATATTGTATTCCCTTCTACACAATATAGCTACTAGTATTCTAACTAGTATTGTTATTGTTCCTTACACTCTATTCCCCGATTCCTTGTATTTGTATTAGTTATCTCCCATATGTGGAATATAGATATAACTCATTTTATTGTGCTTTTCTTTATTGCACTTCACAAATGTTGCTTTTTTAACCAATTGAAGATTTGTGACAACCCTACATTAAGCAAGTTGATTGATGCCATTTTTTCCAACACCTTGTGCTCACATTATGGGTCACACTTTGGTAATTCTTGAAATATTTCATAGTTTTTCATTATTACGGTGATCTATGATCAACAATCTTTGATGTTGCAATTGAAATTATTTTGGGGTGCCACAAACCACACCATAAAAGATAGAGAACTTAATCGATAAATATTATGTGTATTCTGACTCGTCCATCAACCATCCATTCCTATCTTTCTTCTTCTCCTCAGGGCTCTCTATCCTCTGAGACAAATCAGTATTGATATTGGACCCTACAATGACCTCTAAGTATTCAAGTGAAAGGAAGAGTTAAGCCAAAGTGGCAAACCTCATTGTTGTCTTATAAGAAACTGCCACAGCCACCCCAGCCTTCAGCAACCACCATCCTAAGCAGTCAGCAGCCATCAACATCCAGACTCTCCACCACCAAAAAGATTACAACTTTCTGGAGATTTAGTTGATATTTAGTTGCATTTTGCAATAAAATATTTTTAACTAAGGCACATACATTTTTAGATATAATACCATTGGACTACAGCATAGTATAAACATAGGAAAACAAAAAATTCATGTACTTGCTTTATTGCAACATTCACTTTATCATGGTAGTTTAGAATTTTACCTATAATATCTCCCAAATCTACTGTACTCTCCCTCCAATTCCCAACTCTTAATTCCTAACTCCTACAGTTAGATAACTTCTAAGAGATTTTCTTCAAGATGACCCTCTCTGAGATTACCCTCCATTTAAACTACACATATCTTGTCTGTATAATAGTTTGTGTGTGGTCTCCTGTTAAAATATTTTTGCCTTTTCTGTCTCCATTACTTTTATCACAATGCCTGGCACATACTAAATGCTTAATAAATACTAATTAATTAAGTCCATCCTTACTGGGTGTGCCAGCTTTAAAATTTTGAATAGGAAGCAATTTAGCATACAAGATCTAATTTCAGTCTCTTTGGGCTAACCACTCTCTCTAGGACTGATCTTCAATAAAATTATGAATGGACAAGACCCACAGGTGAAGACTGCTGCCTCCATCTTACTTACATTTACCTCTGAGAGAAATGTTTTTGGACAGCTTCCTCCAAAAACCCCAATATAGCCCAGATGTTTCTATCATGTCTTGTTTCTTTGGGAGATCTATAGCATTGTTTACTGATCTGGCAGAGTTCTATGGAGAACTTAGGGTGGATCTAGTTGAGAGAATGACAAATATCATTGAGTCAGGGGGCTATGAACTGTTGACAAACTTTGCAATTTATCCATGAGTCAGTCTTGTTTATTTCTTCTCATACTTCATCTTCCCCTTTTCCCCCAAAACTTCTGACAATCTGGCCTTATCTTACCTCCCTAGTCTTTTCTTATGCTGTTCTTGTTGATTAGTCAGTCATTTTTCATTCGTGTCTAACACTTCATGATCCCATTTTTGGGGTTTTCTTGGCAAAAAATACTACAACAGTTTGCCATTTCCTTCTCCAGCTCCTTTTACAGATAAGGAAACTAAGGCAAAAAGAATAAGTGGCTTGCCCAGGGTCACACAATTAGGAAGTATCTGAGGCCAGATTTGAACTCAGGAAAATGAGTCTTCCTTACTTCTCTCTGCCTAGTTTCCCCTTGCACTGTATATCTCAATCCTTTCTTCCAGGCTGGCCAAGTGTGTTCCAAGTCTCTGGCACAAGCCCTTTGCTCAGGCTGTTCCCAGCTCTGTAGAATTCTCTTCCACCTCCTCTGCCCCTGTTCATACCATCTCCGTATTTTAAGGTCCAGTTCAAGTATCACCTAGTCTCTGAAGCCACTCCTGACTAACCAAACCCACAGAAATCTCTCCCTCCTCTGAATTCCAAAGTAGCACTATCATTAGCGATTCTTGGAGTAAGTAGCATGAAAGGAGAGGTGTTGAACCTTCAGATACAGACCTCATGGGGAATAAACAGAAACCCTGGGTCATGACTCTATGGAGATAATGGGACAAAACTCATGTTCACCAGGAGAGAAGATAGGGAGGAGCTGGATTGAGCATAGAGTGTGACCCTCGATCATATAGAAGTAGTTATGGAAGGACGGCAAAGATCTCATATCTGAACTAATAATTTTTGCTAAACTAGATACTAAACTTAAATGTTTTTCTATCTATTGGGGGAATACAAGAGCTATGAACACTCCATAAATGTAGCATCCTGGAAGAAAGTCCTGGTCATTCTATCCTAGCATAGCTTGGTTCATTATTTTCCATTCCATCTTTTTAGAATTGGTCCTAGGAAATCCCTTGGTATGTCACACCCTTAGCTCACCAACATTTTTGTCTGTATTGGTGCTTAGATGGATGGTATTTTGCTGAGAAAATTATAAAAATGGGATCATGAAGAGTTAGACATGAATGAAAAATGACTGGATAACAAACAACAGCAGCAAAGGTCCAGATCATCAAAAGTTCTGGGGAAAAGAAAGAGATGAAATATAAACAAGAGTGACCCATGGATGAATAGCAAAGTTTGTCAAAAGGCCATAACCCTCTGCCTTCATGGTATTTGTCATCCTCTCAAATCACTGTTACCTGTGCAGCATGCTCTTCACCACTGACGATCACAAGCTATCCATGACTTTTCAAACAGAGCTTTCACCCCTGTCCTTTCATAAATCCTACATAAAAGAACACTCCATACTTCCAGAAGTCTTCCTCTAGATCTTTTAATATATTAAGAATGACAACACAAGCTCTTAGTCTGTTCATCTATTATTGTCTCTTGCTTTCATTTCATGAATAATCTACCTCCTTTTCTGGTCATACAAATCATTGATTATCTGTTTTAATCAGCTTCTTGGATATAAATCTCCATTTGTCAAATATTAGGACTGCATCTGACTGCCATTTTTATTTTTTGAGATTGTGGTGACCCATGATTCCTAGCTCTGAACCTCAGAACTGATCTGAAATCTTTGGTTATTTCTTGGTATATTAAAGAAGGTTCCTCTACCATGAAAATTCACAGCCTTTCTACAATTAACAGTCAGGGACTTGACTGAGGCAGTCACTTGCTCAGTAACATAGCTGGTGTTTCAGAGACTAAATTTGAACCCATTCCTTCCTGACTCTCCTTTGCCAGCTCTCTTTCTATGCACCATCCTGCCTCACTTCCAGAACATCAGTGCTAAAGAGATGGATTATTATATCACCTAGCAACTTAGGATCCTTGGAATGACTATTTCCCTAAATGCAATGCAGCCATATATCCTCTTACTAATCAATTCTGGACCCTGCTCACTCTGTCTGTAGTGACTGTGAAAGATGAACTAAGCTACAAAGGGCTGTTTATACAACTGAATGTTATATTCAAAGCAATATTCATTTTTATTTGTTTTGTTTTTCCTGTGTGGAAGGCTAAATCAATCTCTTTAGAATAATGACAGATATCACTGAGGAGGCTTTGTAGTGCCACAGGGCTCACATCTACAAAATCAAAAGAACCTGACTATCAACAGAGAATTATGTTTCTATTTAACCTTTGGGTAGGATATTGTCCATGTCACTGAAGATAACCTAAGATGATTGTTGTGTCTCCGTATTTTATGTTCATACAAAGGAGACCTCTGAATATTCATTCTTGTGGTCACATCTGTCACAGAATCTTGTATTACTTTAACACATGCATGGAAGGTGCACTTTTTTTAAGGAGATACTGCAAAGTAGCATTTTCTCTTTACCAAGTCCAGTGTTTTTTTTTTTTTTTTTTTCAAAAAAATCAAGCAATGAACAAAGCAAAATCCTGTGTTTTCTGCATCTCTCAATCAATTGTGTGACTATAAAAATGTGGTCTCCTCTTGGGAAAAAGGAAAGAAGGAAGGAAGGAAGGAAGGAAGGAAGGAAGGAAGGAAGGAAGGAAGGAAGGAAGGAAGGAAGGAAGGAAGGAAGGAAGGAAGGAAGGAAGGGAGAGAGAGAAGGAGGAGGGAGAAAAGAAGAGAGAGAGGGATGGAAGAAGGGAAAAAGGAACAAAGGAAGAAAAATTAAAAAAAAAACTTTGAAAGAAAGATCCTATTTCATGTTTTTTCTCAGTGATACCTTTGATATATTCATTCTCATAAAGATTTCATAGAAATGAGGCGAAAAAAGACACAAGGTGGTAATAAAGAATGTTTAGTTGTACTTCTGGCCAAGATGGTGGCGTGGAGGCAGACAGCTGCTTGAGCTCTGTGTTTTCTCTTGGGACTTACTTCATGACAAGCCTCAGAGTTAATGCTTGACTGGAAAAGAAACCCACAAATAATCACCAACAGAAGACATCCTTGAAATTCACCAGAGAAGGTCTGTGTTTGCTCGGGGGAGGGTCAAACAGACTGGGAACAGACTGAGGGCAGGCAAGCCAGAGAGGGACAGGCAGCTCACACAACCCGGACCGGAGGGGATAGGGGTGCGATCTCTTCCATTTCTGCAAAAAGACTTTTGCCCCAGTGTGGATGTTCTGTCTTGGCAACAAGCCAGGAGCAGTGGAGAGGGTGTAAACACCGGAGGTGAAGAATAAAACCCCAGAAAGATAGCATCTCTCAGAACTGGCCACCCCAACCCCCATCTGGAGTGATTCTGAGTTCTCAGAGCCTCAGAGCACAGGGTAGGGGGGTAAGACGGAAGGAAAGGAGAAAAGCATAAGCAGGGGTTAACAGGATGGCAAGCAAGATAGAATTAGTCATTCTAACCATAAATGTGAATGGGGTAAACTCCCTCATAAAGAGGAAGCAATTAGCAGACTGGAGTAAAAGTCAGAATCCTACTATATGTTGTTTACAGGAAACACACCTGAAACAGGGTGATACATTCAAACTAAAAGTAAAAGAGTGGAGCAGAATCTATTATGCTTCAGGCAAAGCCAAAAAAGCAGGGGTAGCCATCCTCATCTCAGATCAAGCAAAAAAACAAATTGATCTAATTAAAAGAGATAAGGAAGGGCATTATATCCTACTAAAGGGTAGCATCAATAATGAAGCAGTATCAATATTAAACATATACCCACCAAGTGGTGCAGCATCTAAATTCTTAAAAGAGAAATTAAGAGAGCTGCAAGAAGAAATAGACAGCAAAACTATAATAGTGGGAGATCTCAACCTTGCACTCTCAGAATTAGATAAATCAAACCACAAAATAAATAAGAAAGAAGTCAAAGAGGTAAATAGAATACTAGAAAAGTTTGATATGATAGATCTTTGGCAAAAGCTATATGGAGACAGAAAGGAGTATACTTTCTTCTCAGCAGTTCATGGAACCTATACAAAAATTGAACATATACTAGGGCATTAAAAACCTCAAAATCAAATGCAGTAAGGCAGAAATAGTAAATGCATCCTTTTCAGACCACAATGCAATCAAAATTACATTTACTAAAAAGCCAGGGGAAAATAGACCAAAAAATAATTGGAAACTAAATAATCTTATACTAAAGAATGATTGGGTAAAACAGCAAATCATAGACATAATAACTTCACACAAGAAAATTACAATAATAAGACATCATACCAAAATGTGTGGGATACAGCTAAAGTAGTAATAAGGGGAAGCTTTATATCTCTACAAGCCTACTTGCATAAAATAGAGAAAGAGAGGGCCAACGAATTGGGCTTACTACTAAAATTGCTAGAAAAGGAACAAATAAAAAACCCCCCAGACAAACACAAAACTTGAAATTCAAAAAGTAAAAGGTGAGATTAATAAAATTGAAAGTAAAAAATACTATTGAATTAATTAATAAAACTAAGAGTTGGTTCTATGAAAAAACCAACAAAATAGACAAACCCTTAGTAAACCTGATTTACAAAAGGAAAGAGAAAGAGCAAATTGTTAGTCTTGAAAATGAAAAGGGAGAACTCACCACTAATGAAGAGGAAATTAGAACAATAGTTAGGAGCTACTTTGCTGAACTTTATGCCAATAAATTCAATAACTCAAATGAAATGGAAGAATACCTTCAAAAATATAGCTTGCCCAGATTAACAGAGGAAGAAGTAAGTAGTCTAAATAGTCCCATCTCAGAAAAAGAAATAGAACAAGCTATTAACCAACTCCCTAAGAAAAATTCCCCAGGACCAGAAGGATTTACATGTGAATTCTACCACACATTTAAAGAACAACTAACTCCAATGCTATATAAACTATTTGAAAAAATAGGGATTGAAGGAGTCCTACCAAATTCCTTTTATGACAGACATGGTACTGATACCTAAACCAGGTAGATTGAAAACTGAGAAAGAAAACTATAGACCAATTTCCTTAATGAATACTGATGCTAAAATCTTAAATAAGATATTAGCAAAACGACTTCAGAAAATCATCTCCAGGATAATACACTATGACCAAGTGGGATTTATACCAGGAATGCAGAGCTCGTTTAATATTAGGAAAACTATTAGTATAATTGACCATATTAATAATCAAATTAATAAAAAACATATGATTATCTCAATAGATGCAAAAAAAAGCATTTGATAAAATCCAACATCATTCCTACTAAAAACTCTTGAGAGTATAGGAATAGATGGACTATTCCTTAAAATAATAACGAGCATATATTTAAAACTGTCAGTAAACATCATATGTAATGGTGATAAACTAGAACCTTTCCCAGTAAGATCAGGAGTGAAACAAGGTTGCCCACTATCACTATTACCATTCAATATAGTACTAGAAATGCTAACCTTGGCAATAAGAGCTGAGAAAGAGATTCAAGGAATTAGAGTAGGAAATGAGGAAATCAAACTATCACTCTTTGCAGATGACATGATGGTATACTTAGAGAACCCCAAAGACTCTGCTAAAAAGCTATTAGAAATAATTCAGAATTGTAGCAAAATTGCAGGATACAAAATAAATCACATAAATCCTCAGCATTTTTATACATTAGCAACACAATCCAACAGCAAGAGATACAAAAAGAAATTCCATTCAAAATAACGGTCGATAGTATAAAATATTGGGAATATATCTACCAAAGGAAAATCAGAATTATATGAGCTAAATTACAAAACACTTGCCACAAAAATAAAGTCAGATTTAAATAATTAAAAAGACATTCAGTGCTCTTGGATAGGCCGAGCAAATATAATTACTCCCTAAACTAATCTATTTAATTAGTGCTATACCAATCCCAAGAAACTATTTTAATGACATAGATAAAATAACAACAGAATTCATATGGAAGAACAAAAGGTCAAGAATTTCCAGGGAAGCAATGAAAAAAAATTAAATGAAGGTGGTCTAGCTGTAACTGACCTAGAACTATATTATAAAGCAAGAGTCACCAAAACCATTTGGTATTGGCTAAGAAATAGACTAGTTGATCAGTGGCATAGGTTAGGTTCACAGGGCAAGATAGTGAATAAAAATAGCAATCTAGTGTTTGACAAACCCAAAGATCCCAACTTTTGGGATAAGAATTATTTGACAAAAACTGCTGGGAAAACTGGAAATTAGTATGGCAGAAACTAGGCATGGACCCACATTTAACACCACATACTAAGATAAGATCAAAATGGGTCCAAGATTTAGGCATAAAGAACGAAATCATAAATAAATTGGAGGAACATGGGATGGTTTACCTCTAGGACTTGTGGAGGAGGAAGGAGTTTGTGTCCAAGGGAGAACTAGAGACCATTATTAATCACAAAATAGAAAATTTTGATTATGCCAAATTAAAAAGTTTCTGCACAAACAAAACTAATGCAAACAAGATTAGAAGGGAAGTAACCAATTGGGAAAACGTTTTCACAGTTAAAGGTTCTGATAAAGGCCTCATCTCCAAAATATACAGAGAATTGACTTTATTTTATAAAAAATCAAGCCATTCTCCAATTGATAAATGGTCAAAGGATATGAACAGACAATTTTCAGATGATGAAATTGAAACTATTTCCACTCATATGAAAGAGTGTTCTAAATCATTATTGACCAGAGAAATGCAAATTAAGACAACTCTGAGATAACACTATACACCTCTTATATTGGCTAAGATGACAGGAAAAAATAATGATGAATGTTGGAAGGGCTGTGGGAAACTGGGACACTGATGCATTGTTGGTGGAGTTGTGAAAGAATCCAACCATTCTGGAGAGCAATCTGGAATTATGTCCAAAAAGTTATCAAAATGTCCATACCCTTTGACCCAGCCATACTACTACTGGGCTTATATTCCAAGAAAATACTAAAAAAGGGAAAGGGACCTGTATGTGCCAAAATGTTTGTGGCAGCCCTTTTCATAGTGGCTAGAAACTGGAAAATGAATGGATATCCATCAATTGGAGAATGGTTGGGTAAATTATGGTACATGAATGTTATGGAATATTATTGTTCTGTAAGAAATGACCAACAGGAGGAATACAGATAGGCTTGGAGAGACTTACATCAACTGATGCTGAGTGAAACGACCAGAACTAGGGGATCATTATACACTTCAACAATGATATTGTATGAGGATGTATTCTGATGGAAGTGGAAATCTTCAACATAGAGAAGAGCTAATCCAATTCCAATTGATCAATGATGGACAGAATCAGCTACATCTAGAAAAGAAACACTGGGAAATGAGTGTAAACTGTGAGCATTGTTTTTTTTTTTTGTTTGTTTTTGTTTTTGTTTTTGTTTTGTTTTGTTTCTCTTTTCAGATTATTTTTACATTCCGAATACAATCCTTTCTTTGCAACAGCAACAACAACAAAATTTCGATTCTGCACATATATATTGTACCTAAGATAAACTATAAGATATTTAATATGTATGGGAATGCCAGCCATCTAGGGGAGGGAGTGGAGGGAAGGA